>NC_141778.1:20773058-20945637 GCF_054643075.1 Acanthaster planci | reverse complement strand
CACTTCCTCCTTGAAAAGTTAGGCCCATTTCTTACTATGGTCTAGAAAGTCAATTCCGACAGGTCCGGGGTCATGAATTTTTTTGATTTTTGGGGGCAAAGGCGACCGACACGGATTGGGCTGAAATTTTTACTGCAAAGAGTACTGGAGGTATCTATGATATCCTGAAAGTTTTAACTTCAGACACTTTCTCCTTGAAAAGTTAGGCCCATTTCTTACTATGGTCTAGAAAGTCAATTCCGACAGGTCCGGGGTCATGAATTTTTTTTATTTTTGGGGGCAAAGGTGACCGACACGGATTTGGCTGAAATTTTTACTGCAAAGAGTACTGGAGGTATCTATGAAATCCTGAAAGTTTCAACTTCAGAGACTTCCTCCTTGAAAAGTTAGGCCCATTTCTTACTATGGTCTAGAAAGTCAATTCCGACAGGTCCGCGGTCATGAAATTTTGTGCTTTTGGGGGGCAAAGGTGACCGACACGGATTTGGCTGAAATTTTTACTGCAAAGAGTACTGGAGGTATCTATGATATCCTGAAAGTTTTAACTTCAGACACTTTCTCCTTGAAAAGTTAGGCCCATTTCTTACTTTCATCTAGAAAGTAAATTCCGACAGGTCCGGGGTCATGGAATTTTTTTATTTTTGGGGGCAAAGGTGACCGACACGGATTTGGCTGAAATTTTTACTGCAAAGAGTACTGAAGGTATCTATGAAATCCTGAAAGTTTCAACTTCAGAGACTTCCTCCTTGAAAACTTAGGCCCATTTCTTACTATGGTCTAGAAAGTAAATTCCGACAGGTCCGCGGTCATGGAATTTTTTGATTTTTGGGGGCAAAGGCGACCGACACGGATTTGGCTGAAATTTTTACTGCAAAGAGTACTGGAGGTATCTATGATATCCTGAAAGTTTTAACTTCAGACACTTTCTCCTTGAAAAGTTAGGCCCATTTCTTACTATGGTCTAGAAAGTCAATTCCGACAGGTCCGCGGTCATGGAATTTTTTGATTTTTGGGGGCAAAGGCGACCGACACGGATTTGGCTGAAATTTTTACTGCAAAGAGTACTGGAGGTATCTATGATATCCTGAAAGTTTTAACTTCAGACACTTTCTCCTTGAAAAGTTAGGCCCATTTCTTACTATGGTCTAGAAAGTCAATTCCGACAGGTCGTGGGTCATGAAATTTTTTTTATTTTTGGGGGCAAAGGTGACCGACACGGATTTGGCTGAAATTTTTACTGCAAAGAGTACTGGAGGTATCTATGAAATCCTGAAAGTTTCAACTTCAGAGACTTCCTCCTTGAAAAGTTAGGCCCATTTCTTACTATGGTCTAGAAAGTCAATTCCGACAGGTCCGCGGTCATGAAATTTTGTGCTTTTGGGGGGCAAAGGTGACCGACACGGATTTGGCTGAAATTTTTACTGCAAAGAGTACTGGAGGTATCTATGATATCCTGAAAGTTTTAACTTCAGACACTTTCTCCTTGAAAAGTTAGGCCCATTTCTTACTTTCATCTAGAAAGTAAATTCCGACAGGTCCGCGGTCATGGAATTTTTTGATTTTTGGGGGCAAAGGTGACCGACACGGATTTGGCTGAAATTTTTACTGCAAAGAGTACTGAAGGTATCTATGAAATCCTGAAAGTTTCAACTTCAGAGACTTCCTCCTTGAAAAGTTAGGCCCGTTTCTTACTATGGTCTAGAAAGTCAATTCTGACAGGTCCGGGGTCATGAAATTTTTTGATTTTTGGGGGCAAAGGTGACCGAGACGGATTTGGCTAAAATTTCTACTGCAAAGAGTACTGGAGGTATCTATGAAATCATGAAAGTTTCAACTTCAGAGACTTCCTCCTTGAAAAGTTAGGCCCATTTCTTACTATGGTCTAGAAAGTCAATTCCGACAGGTCCGCGGTCATGAAATTTTGTGCTTTTGGGGGGCAAAGGTGACCGACACGGATTTGGCTGAAATTTTTACTGCAAAGAGTACTGGAGGTATCTATGATATCCTGAAAGTTTTAACTTCAGACACTTTCTCCTTGAAAAGTTAGGCCCATTTCTTACTATGGTCTAGAAAGTCAATTCCGACAGGTCCGCGGTCATGGAATTTTTTGATTTTTGGGGGCAAAGGCGACCGACACGGATTTGGCTGAAATTTTTACTGCAAAGAGTACTGGAGGTATCTATGATATCCTGAAAGTTTTAACTTCAGACACTTTCTCCTTGAAAAGTTAGGCCCATTTCTTACTTTCATTTAGAAAGAAAATTCCGACAGGTCCGGGGTCATGGAATTTTTTGATTTTTTGGGGCAAAGGTGACCGACACGGATTTGGCTGAAATTTTTACTGCAAAGAGTACTGAAGGTATCTATGAAATCCTGAAAGTTTCAACTTCAGAGACTTCCTCCTTGAAAAGTTAGGCCCGTTTCTTACTATGGTCTAGAAAGTCAATTCTGACAGGTCCGGGGTCATGAAATTTTTTGATTTTTGGGGGCAAAGGTGACCGACACGGATTTGGCTGAAATTTCTACTGCAAAGAGTACTGGAGGTATCTATGAAATCATGAAAGTTTCAACTTCAGAGACTTCCTCCTTGAAAAGTTAGGCCCATTTCTTACTATGGTCTAGAAAGTCAATTCCGACAGGTCCGCGGTCATGAAATTTTGTGCTTTTCGGGGGGCAAAGGTGACCGACACGGATTTGGCTGAAATTTTTACTGCAAAGAGTACTGGAGGTATCTATGATATCCTGAAAGTTTTAACTTCAGACACTTTCTCCTTGAAAAGTTAGGCCCATTTCTTACTATGGTCTAGAAAGTCAATTCCGACAGGTCCGCGGTCATGGAATTTTTTGATTTTTGGGGGCAAAGGCGACCGACACGGATTTGGCTGAAATTTTTACTGCAAAGAGTACTGGAGGTATCTATGATATCCTGAAAGTTTTAACTTCAGACACTTTCTCCTTGAAAAGTTAGGCCCATTTCTTACTATGGTCTAGAAAGTCAATTCCGACAGGTCCGGGGTCATGAATTTTTTTATTTTTGGGGGCAAAGGTGACCGACACGGATTTGGCTGAAATTTTTACTGCAAAGAGTACTGGAGGTATCTATGAAATCCTGAAAGTTTCAACTTCAGAGACTTCCTCCTTGAAAAGTTAGGCCCATTTCTTACTATGGTCTAGAAAGTCAATTCCGACAGGTCCGCGGTCATGAAATTTTGTGCTTTTGGGGGGCAAAGGTGACCGACACGGATTTGGCTGAAATTTTTACTGCAAAGAGTACTGGAGGTATCTATGATATCCTGAAAGTTTTAACTTCAGACACTTTCTCCTTGAAAAGTTAGGCCCATTTCTTACTTTCATCTAGAAAGTAAATTCCGACAGGTCCGCGATCATGGAATTTTTTGATTTTTGGGGGCAAAGGTGACCGACACGGATTTGGCTGAAATTTTTACTGCAAAGAGTACTGAAGGTATCTATGAAATCCTGAAAGTTTCAACTTCAGAGACTTCCTCCTTGAAAAGTTAGGCCCGTTTCTTACTATGGTCTAGAAAGTCAATTCCGACAGGTCCGGGGTCATGAAATTTTTTGATTTTTGGGGGCAAAGGTGACCGAGACGGATTTGGCTAAAATTTCTACTGCAAAGAGTACTGGAGGTATCTATGAAATCATGAAAGTTTCAACTTCAGAGACTTCCTCCTTGAAAAGTTAGGCCCATTTCTTACTATGGTCTAGAAAGTCAATTCCGACAGGTCCGCGGTCATGAAATTTTGTGCTTTTGGGGGGGCAAAGGTGACCGACACGGATTTGGCTGAAATTTTTACTGCAAAGAGTACTGGAGGTATCTATGATATCCTGAAAGTTTTAACTTCAGACACTTTCTCCTTGAAAAGTTAGGCCCATTTCTTACTTTCATCTAGAAAGTAAATTCCGACAGGTCCGGGGTCATGGAATTTTTTTATTTTTGGGGGCAAAGGTGACCGACACGGATTTGGCTGAAATTTTTACTGCAAAGAGTACTGAAGGTATCTATGAAATCCTGAAAGTTTCAACTTCAGAGACTTCCTCCTTGAAAAGTTAGGCCCGTTTCTTACTATGGTCTAGAAAGTCAATTCCGACAGGTCCGGGGTCATGAAATTTTTTGATTTTTGGGGGCAAAGGTGACCGAGACGGATTTGGCTAAAATTTCTACTGCAAAGAGTACTGGAGGTATCTATGAAATCATGAAAGTTTCAACTTCAGAGACTTCCTCCTTGAAAAGTTAGGCCCATTTCTTACTATGGTCTAGAAAGTCAATTCCGACAGGTCGGGGGTCATGAAATTTTTTTATTTTTAGGGGCAAAGGTGACCGACACGGATTTGGCTGAAATTTTTACTGCAAAGAGTATTGGAGGTATCTATGAAATCCTGAAAGTTTCAACTTCAGAGACTTCCTCCTTGAAAAGTTAGGCCCATTTCTTACTATGGTCTAGAAAGGCAATTCCGACAGGTCCGGGGTCATGGAATTTTTTGATTTTTTGGGGCAAAGGTGACCGACACGGATTTGGCTGAAATTTTTACTGCAAAGAGTACTGCAGGTATCTATGAAATCCTGAAAGTTTCAACTTCAGAGACTTCCTCCTTGAAAAGTTAGGCCCTTTTCTTACTATGGTCTAGAAAGTCAATTCCGACAGGTCCGGGGTCATGAAATTTTTTTATTTTTGGGGGCAAAGGCGACCGACACGGATTTGGCTGAAATTTTTACTGCAAAGAGTACTGAAGGTATCTATGAAATCCTGAAAGTTTCAACTTCAGAGACTTCCTCCTTGAAAAGTTAGGCCCATTTCTTACTATGGTCTAGAAAGTCAATTCCGACAGGTCCGCGGTCATGAAATTTTGTGCTTTTGGGGGGCAAAGGTGACCGACACGGATTTGGCTGAAATTTTTACTGCAAAGAGTACTGGAGGTATCTATGATATCCTGAAAGTTTTAACTTCAGAGACTTCCTCCTTGAAAAGTTAGGCCCATTTCTTACTTTCATCTAGAAAGTAAATTCCGACAGGTCCGGGGTCATGGAATTTTTTGATTTTTTGGGGCAAAGGTGACCGACACGGATTTGGCTGAAATTTTTACTGCAAAGAGTACTGCAGGTATCTATGAAATCCTGAAAGTTTCAACTTCAGAGACTTCCTCCTTGAAAAGTTAGGCCCTTTTCTTACTATGGTCTAGAAAGTCAATTCCGACAGGTCCGGGGTCATGAAATTTTTTGATTTTTGGGGGCAAAGGTGACCGACACGGATTTGGCTGAAATTTTTACTGCAAAGAGTACTGGAGGTATTTATGAAATCCTGAAAGTTTCAACTTCAGAGACTTCCTCCTTGAAAACTTAGGCCCATTTCTTACTATGGTCTAGAAAGTCAATTCCGACAGGTCCGCGGTCATGAAATTTTGTGCTTTTGGGGGGCAAAGGTGACCGACACGGATTTGGCTGAAATTTTTACTGCAAAGAGTACTGGAGGTATCTATGAAATCCTGAAAGTTTCAACTTCAGAGACTTTCTCCTTGAAAAGTTAGGCCCATTTTTTAGTATCATCTAGAAAGTCAATTCTGACAGGTCCGGGGTCATGGAATTTTTTTATTTTTGGGGGCAAAGGTGACCGACACGGAATCGGCTGAAATTTTTACTGCAAAGAGTACTGGGGATATCTATGAAATCCTGAAAGTTTCAACTTCAGAGACTTTCTCCTTGAAAAGTTAGGCCCATTTCTTACTATGGTCTAGAAAGTCAATTCCGACAGGTCCGGGGTCATGAAATTTTTTGATTTTTGGGGGCAAAGGTGACCGACACGGATTTGGCTGAAATTTTTACTGCAAAGAGTACTGGAGGTATCTATGAAATCCTGAAAGTTTTAACTTCAGACACTTTCTCCTTGAAAAGTTAGGCCCATTTCTTACTATGGTCTAGAAAGTCAATTCCGGCAGGTCCGCGGTCATGAAATTTTTTTAATTTGGGGGGCAAAGGCGACCAAAACGGATTTGGCTGAAATTTTTACTGCAAAAAGTACTGGAGGTATCTATGATATCCTGAAAGTTTTAACTTCAGACACTTTCTCCTTGAAAAGTTAGGCCCATTTCTTACTATGATCTAGAAAGTCAATTCTGACAGGTCCGGGGTCATGAAATTTTTTTATTTTGGGGGAAAAAGGCAACAGACACGGATTTGACTGAAATTTTTACTGCAAAGAGTACTGCAGATATCTATGAAATCATGAAAGTTTCAACTTCAGAGACTTCCTCCTTGAAAAGTTAGGCCCATTTCTTACTATGGTCTAGAAAGTCAATTCCGACACGTTGGGGGTCATGAAATTTTTTTATTTTTAGGGGCAAAGGTGACCGACACGGATTTGGCTGAAATTTTTACTGCAAAGAGTACTGGAGGTATCTATGAAATCCTGAAAGTTTCAACTTCAGAGACTTCCTCCTTGAAAAGTTAGGCAGATTCCTTACTATGGTCTAGAAAGGCAATTCCGACAGGTCCGGGGTCATGAATTTTTTTATTTTTGGGGGCAAAGGCGACCGACACGGATTTGGCTGAAATTTTTACTGCAAAGAGTACTGGAGGTATTTATGAAATCCTGAAAGTTTCAACTTCAGAGACTTCCTCCTTGAAAACTTAGGCCCATTTCTTACTATGGTCTAGAAAGTCAATTCCGACAGGTCTACGGTCATGAAATTTTGTGCTTTTGGGGGGCAAAGGTGACCGACACGGATTTGGCTGAAATTTTTACTGCAAAGAGTACTGCAGGTATCTATGAAATCCTGAGAGTTTCAACTTCAGAGAATTCATCCTTGAAAAGTTAGGCCCATTTCTTACTTTCATCTAGAAAGTAAATTCGGACAGGTCCGGGGTCATGGAATTTTTTTATTTTTTGGGGCAAAGGTGACCGACACGGATTTGGCTGAAATTTTTACTGCAAAGAGTACTGCAGGTATCTATGAAATCCTGAAAGTTTCAACTTCAGAGACTTCCTCCTTGAAAAGTTAGGCCCGTTTCTTACTATGGTCTAGAAAGTCAATTCCGACAGGTCCGGGGTCATGAAATTTTTTAGATTTTTGGGGGCAAAGGTGACCGACACGGATTTGGCTGAAATTTTTACTGCAAAGAGTACTGGAGGTATCTATGAAATCCTGAAAGTTTCAACTTCAGAGACTTCCTCCTTGAAAAGTTAGGCCCATTTCTTACTATGGTCTAGAAAGTCAATTCCGACAGGTCCGCGGTCATGAAATTTTTTTATTTTTGGGGGCAAAGGTGACCGACACGGATTTGGCTGAAATTTTTACTGCAAAGAGTACTGGAGGTATCTATGCAATCCTGAAAGTTTTAACTTCAGACACTTTCTCCTTGAAAAGTTAGGCCCATTTCTTACTTTCATCTAGAAAGAAAATTCCGACAGGTCCGGGGTCATGGAATTTTTTGATTTTTTGGGGCAAAGGTGACCGACACGGATTTGGCTGAAATTTTTACTGCAAAGAGTACTGGAGGTATCTATGAAATCATGAAAGTTTCAACTTCAGAGACTTTCTCCTTGAAAAGTTAGGCCAATTTCTTACTATGGTCTAGAAAGTCGATTCCGACAGGTCCGGGGTCATGAAATTTTTTTATTTTTGGGGGCAAAGGTGACTGACACGGATTTGGCTGAAATTTTTACTGCAAAGAGTACTGGAGGTATCTATGAAATCCTGAAAGTTTTAACTTCAGACACTTTCTCCTTGAAAAGTTAGGCCCATTTCTTACTATGGTCTAGAAAGTAAATTCTGACAGGTCCGCGGTCATGGAATTTTTTGATTTTTGGGGGCAAAGGCGACCGACACGGATTTGGCTGAAATTTTTACTGCAAAGAGTACTGGAGGTATCTATGATATCCTGAAAGTTTTAACTTCAGACACTTTCTCCTTGAAAAGTTAGGCCCATTTCTTACTATGATCTAGAAAGTCAATTCTGACAGGTCCGGGGTCATGGAATTTTTTTATTTTGGGGGAAAAAGCCAACCGACACGGATTTGACTGAAATTTTTACTGCAAAGAGTACTGGAGGTATCTATGAAATCATGAAAGTTTCAACTTCAGAGACTTCCTCCTTGAAAAGTTAGGCAGATTCCTTACTATGGTCTAGAAAGGCAATTCCGACAGGTCCGGAGTCATGAATTTTTTGATTTTTGGGGGCAAAGGCGACCGACACGGATTTGGCTGAAATTTTTACTGCAAAGAGTACTGGAGGTATTTATGAAATCCTGAAAGTTTCAACTTCAGAGACTTCCTCCTTGAAAACTTAGGCCCATTTCTTACTATGGTCTAGAAAGTCAATTCCGACAGGTCCGCGGTCATGAAATTTTGTGCTTTTGGGGGGCAAAGGTGACCGACACGGATTTGGCTGAAATTTTTACTGCAAAGAGTACTGGAGGTATCTATGATATCCTGAGAGTTTTAACTTCAGAGATTTCCTCCTTGAAAAGTTAGGCCCAGTTCTTACTTTCATCTAGAAAGTCAATTCTGACAGGTCCGGGGTCATGAATTTTTTGATTTTTGGGGGCAAAGGCGACCGACACGGATTTGGCTGAAATTTTTACTGCAAAGAGTACTGGAGGTATCTATGAAATCCTGAAAGTTTCAACTTCAGAGACTTCCTCCTTGAAAAGTTAGGCCCATTTCTTACTATGGTCTAGAAAGTCAATTCCGACAGGTCGGGGGTCATGAAATTTTTTTATTTTTAGGGGCAAAGGTGACCGACACGGATTTGGCTGAAATTTTTACTGCAAAGAGTACTGGAGGTATCTATGAAATCCTGAAAGTTTCAACTTCAGAGACTTCCTCCTTGAAAAGTTAGGCCCATTTCTTACTATGGTCTAGAAAGGCAATTCCGACAGGTCCGGGGTCATGAATTTTTTTTTTGGGGGGGGCAAAGGCGACCGCACGGATTTGGCTGAAATTTTTACTGCAAAGAGTACTGGAGGTATCTATGAAATCCTGACAGTTTCAACTTCAGAGACTTCCTCCTTGAAAAGTTAGGCCCATTTCTTACTATGGTCTAGAAAGTCAATTCCGACAGGTCCGCGGTCATGAAATTTTGTGCTTTTGGGGGGCAAAGGTGACCGACACGGATTTGGCTGAAATTTTTACTGCAAAGAGTACTGGAGGTATCTATGATATCCTGAAAGTTTTAACTTCAGATACTTTCTCCTTGAAAAGTTAGGCCCATTTCTTACTTTCATCTAGAAAGTAAATTCCGACAGGTCCGGGGTCATGGAATTTTTTATTTTTTGGGGCAAAGGTGACCGACACGGATTTGGCTGAAATTTTTACTGCAAAGAGTACTGAAGGTATCTATGAAATCCTGAAAGTTTCAACTTCAGAGACTTCCTCCTTGAAAAGTTAGGCCCGTTTCTTACTATGGTCTAGAAAGTCAATTCTGACAGGTCCGGGGTCATGAAATTTTTTGATTTTTGGGGGCAAAGGTGACCGACACGGATTTGGCTGAAATTTCTACTGCAAAGAGTACTGGAGGTATCTATGAAATCATGAAAGTTTCAACTTCAGAGACTTCCTCCTTGAAAAGTTAGGCCCATTTCTTACTATGGTCTAGAAAGTCAATTCCGACAGGTCGGGGGTCATGAAATTTTTTTATTTTTAGGGGCAAAGGTGACCGACACGGATTTGGCTGAAATTTTTACTGCAAAGAGTATTGGAGGTATCTATGAAATCCTGAAAGTTTCAACTTCAGAGACTTCCTCCTTGAAAAGTTAGGCCCATTTCTTACTATGGTCTAGAAAGGCAATTCCGACAGGTCCGGGGTCATGAATTTTTTTATTTTTGGGGGCAAAGGCGACCGACACGGATTTGGCTGAAATTTTTACTGCAAAGAGTATTGGAGGTATCTATGAAATCCTGAAAGTTTTAACTTCAGACACTTTCTCCTTGAAAAGTTAGGCCCATTTCTTACTATGATCTAGAAAGTCAATTCTGACAGGTCCGGGGTCATGAAATTTTTTTATTTTGGGGGAAAAAGGCAACAGACACGGATTTGACTGAAATTTTTACTGCAAAGAGTACTGCAGATATCTATGAAATCATGAAAGTTTCAACTTCAGAGACTTCCTCCTTGAAAAGTTAGGCCCATTTCTTACTATGGTCTAGAAAGTCAATTCCGACAGGTTGGGGGTCATGAAATTTTTTTATTTTTAGGGGCAAGGGTGACCGACACGGATTTGGCTGAAATTTTTACTGCAAAGAGTACTGGAGGTATCTATGAAATCCTGAAAGTTTCAACTTCAGAGACTTCCTCCTTGAAAAGTTAGGCAGATTCCTTACTATGGTCTAGAAAGGCAATTCCGACAGGTCCGGGGTCATGAATTTTTTTATTTTTGAAGGCAAAGGCGACCGACACGGATTTGGCTGAAATTTTTACTGCAAAGAGTACTGGAGGTATTTATGAAATCCTGAAAGTTTCAACTTCAGAGACTTCCTCCTTGAAAACTTAGGCCCATTTCTTACTATGGTCTAGAAAGTCAATTCCGACAGGTCTACGGTCATGAAATTTTGTGCTTTTGGGGGGCAAAGGTGACCGACACGGATTTGGCTGAAATTTTTACTGCAAAGAGTACTGCAGGTATCTATGAAATCCTGAGAGTTTCAACTTCAGAGAATTCATCCTTGAAAAGTTAGGCCCATTTCTTACTTTCATCTAGAAAGTAAATTCGGACAGGTCCGGGGTCATGGAATTTTTTTTATTTTTGGGGGCAAAGGTGACCGACACGGATTTGGCTGAAATTTTTACTGCAAAGAGTACTGCAGGTATCTATGAAATCCTGAAAGTTTCAACTTCAGAGACTTCCTCCTTGAAAAGTTAGGCCCGTTTCTTACTATGGTCTAGAAAGTCAATTCCGACAGGTCCGGGGTCATGAAATTTTTTAGATTTTTGGGGGCAAAGGTGACCGACACGGATTTGGCTGAAATTTTTACTGCAAAGAGTACTGGAGGTATCTATGAAATCCTGAAAGTTTCAACTTCAGAGACTTCCTCCTTGAAAAGTTAGGCCCATTTCTTACTATGGTCTAGAAAGTCAATTCCGACAGGTCCGCGGTCATGAAATTTTTTTATTTTTGGGGGCAAAGGTGACCGACACGGATTTGGCTGAAATTTTTACTGCAAAGAGTACTGGAGGTATCTATGCAATCCTGAAAGTTTTAACTTCAGACACTTTCTCCTTGAAAAGTTAGGCCCATTTCTTACTTTCATCTAGAAAGAAAATTCCGACAGGTCCGGGGTCATGGAATTTTTTGATTTTTTGGGGCAAAGGTGACCGACACGGATTTGGCTGAAATTTTTACTGCAAAGAGTACTGGAGGTATCTATGAAATCATGAAAGTTTCAACTTCAGAGACTTTCTCCTTGAAAAGTTAGGCCAATTTCTTACTATGGTCTAGAAAGTCGATTCCGACAGGTCCGGGGTCATGAAATTTTTTTATTTTTGGGGGCAAAGGTGACTGACACGGATTTGGCTGAAATTTTTACTGCAAAGAGTACTGGAGGTATCTATGAAATCCTGAAAGTTTTAACTTCAGACACTTTCTCCTTGAAAAGTTAGGCCCATTTCTTACTATGGTCTAGAAAGTAAATTCCGACAGGTCCGCGGTCATGGAATTTTTTGATTTTTGGGGGCAAAGGCGACCGACACGGATTTGGCTGAAATTTTTACTGCAAAGAGTACTGGAGGTATCTATGATATCCTGAAAGTTTTAACTTCAGACACTTTCTCCTTGAAAAGTTAGGCCCATTTCTTACTATGATCTAGAAAGTCAATTCTGACAGGTCCGGGGTCATGGAATTTTTTTATTTTGGGGGAAAAAGCCAACCGACACGGATTTGACTGAAATTTTTACTGCAAAGAGTACTGGAGGTATCTATGAAATCATGAAAGTTTCAACTTCAGAGACTTCCTCCTTGAAAAGTTAGGCAGATTCCTTACTATGGTCTAGAAAGGCAATTCCGACAGGTCCGGAGTCATGAATTTTTTGATTTTTGGGGGCAAAGGCGACCGACACGGATTTGGCTGAAATTTTTACTGCAAAGAGTACTGGAGGTATTTATGAAATCCTGAAAGTTTCAACTTCAGAGACTTCCTCCTTGAAAACTTAGGCCCATTTCTTACTATGGTCTAGAAAGTCAATTCCGACAGGTCCGCGGTCATGAAATTTTGTGCTTTTGGGGGGCAAAGGTGACCGACACGGATTTGGCTGAAATTTTTACTGCAAAGAGTACTGGAGGTATCTATGATATCCTGAGAGTTTTAACTTCAGAGACTTCCTCCTTGAAAAGTTAGGCCCAGTTCTTACTTTCATCTAGAAAGTCAATTCTGACAGGTCCGGGGTCATGAATTTTTTGATTTTTGGGGGCAAAGGCGACCGACACGGATTTGGCTGAAATTTTTACTGCAAAGAGTACTGGAGGTATCTATGAAATCCTGAAAGTTTCAACTTCAGAGACTTCCTCCTTGAAAAGTTAGGCCCATTTCTTACTATGGTCTAGAAAGTCAATTCCGACAGGTCGGGGGTCATGAAATTTTTTTATTTTTAGGGGCAAAGGTGACCGACACGGATTTGGCTGAAATTTTTACTGCAAAGAGTACTGGAGGTATCTATGAAATCCTGAAAGTTTCAACTTCAGAGACTTCCTCCTTGAAAAGTTAGGCCCATTTCTTACTATGGTCTAGAATGGCAATTCCGACAGGTCCGGGGTCATGAATTTTTTTATTTTTGGGGGCAAAGGCGACCGCACGGATTTGGCTGAAATTTTTACTGCAAAGAGTACTGGAGGTATCTATGAAATCCTGACAGTTTCAACTTCAGAGACTTCCTCCTTGAAAAGTTAGGCCCATTTCTTACTATGGTCTAGAAAGTCAATTCCGACAGGTCCGCGGTCATGAAATTTTGTGCTTTTGGGGGGCAAAGGTGACCGACACGGATTTGGCTGAAATTTTTACTGCAAAGAGTACTGGAGGTATCTATGATATCCTGAAAGTTTTAACTTCAGATACTTTCTCCTTGAAAAGTTAGGCCCATTTCTTACTTTCATCTAGAAAGTAAATTCCGACAGGTCCGGGGTCATGGAATTTTTTATTTTTTGGGGCAAAGGTGACCGACACGGATTTGGCTGAAATTTTTACTGCAAAGAGTACTGAAGGTATCTATGAAATCCTGAAAGTTTCAACTTCAGAGACTTCCTCCTTGAAAAGTTAGGCCCGTTTCTTACTATGGTCTAGAAAGTCAATTCTGACAGGTCCGGGGTCATGAAATTTTTTGATTTTTGGGGGCAAAGGTGACCGACACGGATTTGGCTGAAATTTCTACTGCAAAGAGTACTGGAGGTATCTATGAAATCATGAAAGTTTCAACTTCAGAGACTTCCTCCTTGAAAAGTTAGGCCCATTTCTTACTATGGTCTAGAAAGTCAATTCCGACAGGTCGGGGGTCATGAAATTTTTTTATTTTTAGGGGCAAAGGTGACCGACACGGATTTGGCTGAAATTTTTACTGCAAAGAGTATTGGAGGTATCTATGAAATCCTGAAAGTTTCAACTTCAGAGACTTCCTCCTTGAAAAGTTAGGCCCATTTCTTACTATGGTCTAGAAAGGCAATTCCGACAGGTCCGGGGTCATGAATTTTTTTATTTTTGGGGGCAAAGGCGACCGACACGGATTTGGCTGAAATTTTTACTGCAAAGAGTACTGGAGGTATCTATGAAATCCTGAAAGTTTCAACTTCAGAGACTTCCTCCTTGAAAAGTTAGGCCCATTTCTTACTATGGTCTAGAAAGTCAATTCCGACAGGTCCGCGGTCATGAAATTTTGTGCTTTTGGGGGGCAAAGGTGACCGACACGGATTTGGCTGAAATTTTTACTGCAAAGAGTACTGGAGGTATCTATGATATCCTGAAAGTTTTAACTTCAGAGACTTCCTCCTTGAAAAGTTAGGCCCATTTCTTACTTTCATCTAAAAAGTAAATTCCGACAGGTCCAGGGTCATGGAATTTTTTGATTTTTTGGGGCAAAGGTGACCGACACGGATTTGGCTGAAATTTTTACTGCAAAGAGTACTGCAGGTACCTATGAAATCCTGAAAGTTTCAACTTCAGAGACTCCCTCCTTGAAAAGTTAGGCCCTTTTCTTACTACGGTCTAGAAAGTAAATTCCGACAGGTCCGGGGTCATGAAATTTTTTGATTTTTGGGGGCAAAGGTGACCGACACGGATTTGGCTGAAATTTTTACTGCAAAGAGTACTGGAGGTATTTATGAAATCCTGAAAGTTTCAACTTCAGAGACTTCCTCCTTGAAAAGTTAGGCCCATTTCTTACTATGGTCTAGAAAGTCAATTCCGACAGGTCCGCGGTCATGAAATTTTGTGCTTTTGGGGGGCAAAGGTGACCGAAACGGATTTGGCTGAAATTTTTACTGCAAAGAGTACTGGAGGTATCTATGATATCCTGAGAGTTTTAACTTCAGAGACTTCCTCCTTGAAAAGTTAGGCCCAGTTCTTACTTTCATCTAGAAAGTCAATTCTGACAGGTCCGGGGTCATGGAATTTTTTTATTTTTGGGGGCAAAGGTGACCGACACGGATTTGGCTGAAATTTTTACTGCAAAGAGTACTGCAGGTATCTATGAAATCCTGAAAGTTTCAACTTCAGAGACTTCCTCCTTGAAAAGTTAGGCCCGTTTCTTACTATGGTCTAGAAAGTCAATTCCGACAGGTCCGGGGTCATGAAATTTTTTGATTTTTGGGGGCAAAGGTGACCGACACGGATTTGGCTGAAATTTTTACTGCAAAGAGTACTGGAGGTATCTATGAAATCCTGAAAGTTTTAACTTCAGACACTTTCTCCTTGAAAAGTTAAGCCCATTTCTTACTATGGTCTAGAAAGTCAATTCCGACAGGTCCGCGGTCATGAAATTTTTTTATTTTTGGGGGCAAAGGCGACCGAAACGGATTTGGCTGAAATTTTTACTGCAAAAAGTACTGGAGGTATCTATGATATCCTGAAAGTTTTAACTTCAGACACTTTCTCCTTGAAAAGTTAGGCCCATTTCTTACTATGATCTAGAAAGTCAATTCTGACAGGTCCGGGGTCATGGAATTTTTTTATTTTGGGGGAAAAAGGCAACAGACACGGATTTGACTGAAATTTTTACTGCAAAGAGTACTGCAGGTATCTATGAAATCATGAAAGTTTCAACTTCAGAGACTTCCTCCTTGAAAAGTTAGGCCCATTTCTTACTATGGTCTAGAAAGTCAATTCCGACAGGTTGGGGGTCATGAAATTTTTTTATTTTTAGGGGCAAAGGTGACCGACACGGATTTGGCTGAAATTTTTACTGCAAAGAGTACTGGAGGTATCTATGAAATCCTGAAAGTTTCAACTTCAGAGACTTCCTCCTTGAAAAGTTAGGCAGATTCCTTACTATGGTCTAGAAAGGCAATTCCGACAGGTCCGGGGTCATGAATTTTTTTATTTTTGGGGGCAAAGGCGACCGACACGGATTTGGCTGAAATTTTTACTGCAAAGAGTACTGGAGGTATTTATGAAATCCTGAAAGTTTCAACTTCAGAGACTTCCTCCTTGAAAACTTAGGCCCATTTCTTACTATGGTCTAGAAAGTCAATTCCGACACGTCCGCGGTCATGAAATTTTGTGCTTTTGGGGGGCAAAGGTGACCGACACGGATTTGGCTGAAATTTTTACTGCAAAGAGTACTGGAGGTATCTATGATATCCTGAGAGTTTTAACTTCAGAGACTTCCTCCTTGAAAAGTTAGGCCCAGTTCTTACTTTCATCTAGAAAGTCAATTCTGACAGGTCCGGGGTCATGGAATTTTTTTATTTTTTGGGGCAAAGGTGACCGACACGGATTTGGCTGAAATTTTTACTGCAAAGAGTACTGCAGGTATCTATGAAATCCTGAAAGTTTCAACTTCAGAGACTTCCTCCTTGAAAAGTTAGGCCCGTTTCTTACTATGGTCTAGAAAGTCAATTCCGACAGGTCCGGGGTCATGAAATTTTTTGATTTTTGGGGGCAAAGGTGACCGACACGGATTTGGCTGAAATTTTTACTGCAAAGAGTACTGGAGGTATCTATGAAATCCTGAAAGTTTTAACTTCAGACACTTTCTCCTTGAAAAGTTAGGCCCATTTCTTACTATGGTCTAGAAAGTCAATTCCGACAGGTCCGCGGTCATGAAATTTTTTTATTTTTGGGGGCAAAGGCGACCGAAACGGATTTGGCTGAAATTTTTACTGCAAAAAGTACTGGAGGTATCTATGATATCCTGAAAGTTTTAACTTCAGACACTTTCTCCTTGAAAAGTTAGGCCCATTTCTTACTATGATCTAGAAAGTCAATTCTGACAGGTCCGGGGTCATGGAATTTTTTTATTTTTGGGGGAAAAAGGCAACAGACACGGATTTGACTGAAATTTTTACTGCAAAGAGTACTGCAGGTATCTATGAAATCATGAAAGTTTCAACTTCAGAGACTTCCTCCTTGAAAAGTTAGGCCCATTTCTTACTATGGTCTAGAAAGTCAATTCCGACAGGTCGGGGGTCATGAAATTTTTTTATTTTTAGGGGCAAAGGTGACCGACACGGATTTGGCTGAAATTTTTACTGCAAAGAGTACTGGAGGTATCTATGAAATCCTGAAAGTTTCAACTTCAGAGACTTCCTCCTTGAAAAGTTAGGCAGATTCCTTACTATGGTCTAGAAAGGCAATTCCGACAGGTCCGGGGTCATGAATTTTTTTATTTTTGGGGGCAAAGGCGACCGACACGGATTTGGCTGAAATTTTTACTGCAAAGAGTACTGGAGGTATTTATGAAATCCTGAAAGTTTCAACTTCAGAGACTTCCTCCTTGAAAAGTTAGGCCCATTTCTTACTATGGTCTAGAAAGTCAATTCCGACAGGTCCGCGGTCATGAAATTTTGTGCTTTTGGGGGGCAAAGGTGACCGACACGGATTTGGCTGAAATTTTTACTGCAAAGAGTACTGGAGGTATCTATGATATCCTGAAAGTTTTAACTTCAGAGACTTCCTCCTTGAAAAGTTAGGCCCATTTCCTACTTTCATCTAGAAAGTCAATTCTGACAGGTCCGGGGTCATGGAAATTTTTGATTTTTTGGGGCAAAGGTGACCGACACGGATTTGGCTGAAATTTTTACTGCAAAGAGTACTGAAGGTATCTATGAAATCCTGAAAGTTTCAACTTCAGAGACTTCCTCCTTGAAAAGTTAGGCCCGTTTCTTACTATGGTCTAGAAAGTCAATTCTGACAGGTCCGGGGTCATGAAATTTTTTGATTTTTGGGGGCAAAGGTGACCGACACGGATTTGGCTGAAATTTCTACTGCAAAGAGTACTGGAGGTATCTATGAAATCATGAAAGTTTCAACTTCAGAAACTTCCTCCTTGAAAAGTTAGGCCCATTTCTTACTATGGTCTAGAAAGTCAATTCCGACAGGTCGGGGGTCATGAAATTTTTTTATTTTTAGGGGCAAAGGTGACCGACACGGATTTGGCTGAAATTTTTACTGCAAAGAGTATTGGAGGTATCTATGAAATCCTGAAAGTTTCAACTTCAGAGACTTTCTCCTTGAAAAGTTAGGCCCATTTCTTACTATGGTCTAGAAAGGCAATTCCGACAGGTCCGGGGTCATGAATTTTTTTATTTTTGGGGGCAAAGGCGACCGACACAGATTTGGCTGAAATTTTTACTGCAAAGAGTACTGGAGGTATCTATGAAATCCTGAAAGTTTCAACTTCAGAGACTTCCTCCTTGAAAAGTTAGGCCCATTTCTTACTATGGTCTAGAAAGTCAATTCCGACAGGTCCGCGGTCATGAAATTTTGTGCTTTTGGGGGGCAAAGGTGACCGACACGGATTTGGCTGAAATTTTTACTGCAAAGAGTACCGGAGGTATCTATGATATCCTGAAAGTTTTAACTTCAGAGACTTCCTCCTTGAAAAGTTAGGCCCATTTCTTACTTTCATCTAGAAAGTAAATTCCGACAGGTCCGGGGTCATGGAATTTTTTTATTTTTTGGGGCAAAGGTGACCGACACGGATTTGGCTGATATTTTTACTGCAAAGAGTACTGCAGGTATCTATGAAATCCTGAAATTTTCAACTTCAGAGACTTCCTCCTTGAAAAGTTAGGCCCTTTTCTTACTATGGTCTAGAAAGTCAATTCCGACAGGTCCGGGGTCATGAAATTTTTTGATTTTTGGGGGCAAAGGTGACCGACACGGATTTGGCTGAAATTTTTACTGCAAAGAGTACTGGAGGTATTTATGAAATCCTGAAAGTTTCAACTTCAGAGACTTCCTCCTTGAAAAGTTAGGCCCATTTCTTACTATGGTCTAGAAAGTCAATTCCGACAGGTCCGGGGTCATGAAATTTTTTTATTTTTGGGGGCAAAGGTGACCGACACGGATTTGGCTGAAATTTTTACTGCAAAGAGTACTGCAGGTATCTATGAAATCCTGAAAGTTTCAACTTCAGAGACTTCCTCCTTGAAAAGTTAGGCCCTTTTCTTACTTTCATCTAGAAAGTCAATTCTGACAGGTCCGGAGTCATGGAATTTTTTTATTTTTGGGGGCAAAGGTGACCGACACGGATTTGGCTGAAATTTTTACTGCAAAGAGTACTGGAGGTATCTATGAAATCCTGAAAGTTTCAACTTCAGAGACTTCCTCCTTGAAAAGTTAGGCCCATTTCTTACTATGGTCTAGAAAGGCAATTCCGACAGGTCCGGGGTCATGAATTTTTTTATTTTGGGGGGCAAAGGTGACCGACACGGATTTGGCTGATATTTTTACTGCAAAGAGTACTGGAGGTATCTATGAAATCCTGAAAGTTTCAACTTCAGAGACTTCCTCCTTGAAAAGTTAGGCCCTTTTCTTACTATGGTCTAGAAAGTCAATTCCGACAGGTCCGGGGTCATGAAATTTTTTGATTTTTGGGGGCAAAGGTGACCGACACGGATTTGGCTGAAATTTTTACTGCAAAGAGTACTGGAGGTATTTATGAAATCCTGAAAGTTTCAACTTCAGAGACTTCCTCCTTGAAAAGTTAGGCCCATTTCTTACTATGGTCTAGAAAGTCAATTCCGACAGGTCCGGGGTCATGAAATTTTTTTATTTTTGGGGGCAAAGGTGACCGACACGGATTTGGCTGAAATTTTTACTGCAAAGAGTACTGGAGGTATCTATGAAATCCTGAAAGTTTCAACTTCAGAGACTTCCTCCTTGAAAAGTTAGGCAGATTCCTTACTATGGTCTAGAAAGGCAATTCCGACAGGTCCGGGGTCATGAATTTTTTTATTTTTGGGGGCAAAGGCGACCGACACGGATTTGGCTGAAATTTTTACTGCAAAGAGTACTGGAGGTATCTATGAAATCCTGAAAGTTTCAACTTCAGAGACTTCCTCCTTGAAAAGTTAGGCCCATTTCTTACTATGGTCTAGAAAGTCAATTCCGACAGGTCCGCGGTCATGAAATTTTGTGCTTTTGGGGGGCAAAGGTGACCGACACGGATTTGGCTGAAATTTTTACTGCAAAGAGTACTGGAGGTATCTATGATATCCTGAAAGTTTTAACTTCAGAGACTTCCTCCTTGAAAAGTTAGGCCCATTTCTTACTTTCATCTAGAAAGTAAATTCCGACAGGTCCGGGGTCATGGAATTTTTTGATTTTTTGGGGCAAAGGTGACCGACACGGATTTGGCTGAAATTTTTACTGCAAAGAGTACTGAAGGTATCTATGAAATCCTGAAAGTTTCAACTTCAGAGACTTCCTCCTTGAAAAGTTAGGCCCGTTTCTTACTATGGTCTAGAAAGTCAATTCTGACAGGTCCGGGGTCATGAAATTTTTTGATTTTTGGGGGCAAAGGTGACCGACACGGATTTGGCTGAAATTTTTACTGCAAAGATTATTGGAGGTATCTATGAAATCCTGAAAGTTTCAACTTCAGAGACTTTCTCCTTGAAAAGTTAGGCCCATTTCTTACTATGGTCTAGAAAGGCAATTCCGACAGGTCCGGGGTCATGAATTTTTTTATTTTTGGGGGCAAAGGCGACCGACACAGATTTGGCTGAAATTTTTACTGCAAAGAGTACTGGAGGTATCTATGAAATCCTGACAGTTTCAACTTCAGAGACTTCCTCCTTGAAAAGTTAGGCCCATTTCTTACTATGGTCTAGAAAGTCAATTCCGACAGGTCCGCGGTCATGAAATTTTGTGCTTTTGGGGGGCAAAGGTGACCGACACGGATTTGGCTGAAATTTTTACTGCAAAGAGTACTGGAGGTATCTATGATATCCTGAAAGTTTTAACTTCAGAGACTTCCTCCTTGAAAAGTTAGGCCCATTTCTTACTTTCATCTAGAAAGTAAATTCCGACAGGTCCGGGGTCATGGAATTTTTTGATTTTTTGGGGCAAAGGCGACCGACACGGATTTGGCTGATATTTTTACTGCAAAGAGTACTGCAGGTATCTATGAAATCCTGAAATTTTCAACTTCAGAGACTTCCTCCTTGAAAAGTTAGGCCCATTTCTTACTATGGTCTAGAAAGTCAATTCCGACAGGTCCGGGGTCATGAAATTTTTTGATTTTTGGGGGCAAAGGTGACCGACACGGATTTGGCTGAAATTTTTACTGCAAAGAGTACTGGAGGTATCTATGATATCCTGAAAGTTTTAACTTCAGAGACTTCCTCCTTGAAAAGTTAGGCCCATTTCTTACTTTCATCTAGAAAGTAAATTCCGACAGGTCCGGGGTCATGGAATTTTTTGATTTTTTGGGGCAAAGGTGACCGACACGGATTTGGCTGAAATTTTTACTGCAAAGAGTACTGAAGGTATCTATGAAATCCTGAAAGTTTCAACTTCAGAGACTTCCTCCTTGAAAAGTTAGGCCCGTTTCTTACTATGGTCTAGAAAGTCAATTCCGACAGGTCCGGGGTCATGAAATTTTTTGATTTTTGGGGGCAAAGGTGACCGACACGGATTTGGCTGAAATTTTTACTGCAAAGATTATTGGAGGTATCTATGAAATCCTGAAAGTTTCAACTTCAGAGACTTTCTCCTTGAAAAGTTAGGCCAATTTCTTACTATGGTCTAGAAAGTCAATTCCGACAGGTCCGGGGTCATGAATTTTTTTATTTTTGGGGGCAAAGGCGACCGACACAGATTTGGCTGAAATTTTTACTGCAAAGAGTACTGGAGGTATCTATGAAATCCTGAAAGTTTCAACTTCAGAGACTTCCTCCTTGAAAAGTTAGGCCCATTTCTTACTATGGTCTAGAAAGTCAATTCCGACAGGTCCGCGGTCATGAAATTTTGTGCTTTTGGGGGGCAAAGGTGACCGACACGGATTTGGCTGAAATTTTTACTGCAAAGAGTACTGGAGGTATCTATGATATCCTGAAAGTTTTAACTTCAGAGACTTCCTCCTTGAAAAGTTAGGCCCATTTCTTACTTTCATCTAGAAAGTAAATTCCGACAGGTCCGGGGTCATGGAATTTTTTGATTTTTTGGGGCAAAGGCGACCGACACGGATTTGGCTGATATTTTTACTGCAAAGAGTACTGCAGGTATCTATGAAATCCTGAAATTTTCAACTTCAGAGACTTCCTCCTTGAAAAGTTAGGCCCTTTTCTTACTATGGTCTAGAAAGTCAATTCCGACAGGTCCGGGGTCATGAAATTTTTTGATTTTTGGGGGCAAAGGTGACCGACACGGATTTGGCTGAAATTTTTACTGCAAAAAGTACTGGAGGTATTTATGAAATCCTGAAAGTTTCAACTTCAGAGACTTCCTCCTTGAAAAGTTAGGCCCATTTCTTACTATGGTCTAGAAAGTCAATTCCGACAGGTCCGGGGTCATGAAATTTTTTTATTTTTGGGGGCAAAGGTGACCGACACGGATTTGGCTGAAATTTTTACTGCAAAGAGTACTGCAGGTATCTATGAAATCCTGAAAGTTTCAACTTCAGAGACTTCCTCCTTGAAAAGTTAGGCCCTTTTCATACTTTCATCTAGAAAGTCAATTCTGACAGGTCCGGAGTCATGGAATTTTTTTTTTATTTTTGGGGGCAAAGGTGACCGACACGGATTTGGCTGAAATTTTTACTGCAAAGAGTATTGGAGGTATCTATGAAATCCTGAAAGTTTCAACTTCAGAGACTTCCTCCTTGAAAAGTTAGGCCCATTTCTTACTATGGTCTAGAAAGGCAATTCCGACAGGTCCGGGGTCATGAATTTTTTTATTTTGGGGGGCAAAGGTGACCGACACGGATTTGGCTGATATTTTTACTGCAAAGAGTACTGGAGGTATCTATGAAATCCTGAAAGTTTTAACTTCAGAGACTTCCTCCTTGAAAAGTTAGGCCCTTTTCTTACTATGGTCTAGAAAGTCAATTCCGACAGGTCCGGGGTCATGAAATTTTTTGATTTTTGGGGGCAAAGGTGACCGACACGGATTTGGCTGAAATTTTTACTGCAAAGAGTACTGGAGGTATTTATGAAATCCTGAAAGTTTCAACTTCAGAGACTTCCTCCTTGAAAAGTTAGGCCCATTTCTTACTATGGTCTAGAAAGTCAATTCCGACAGGTCCGGGGTCATGAAATTTTTTTATTTTTGGGGGCAAAGGTGACCGACACGGATTTGGCTGAAATTTTTACTGCAAAGAGTACTGGAGGTATCTATGAAATCCTGAAAGTTTCAACTTCAGAGACTTCCTCCTTGAAAAGTTAGGCAGATTCCTTACTATGGTCTAGAAAGGCAATTCCGACAGGTCCGGGGTCATGAATTTTTTTATTTTTGGGAGGCAAAGGTGACCGACACGGATTTGGCTGAAATTTTTACTGCAAAGAGTACTGGAGGTATCTATGATATCCTGAAAGTTTTAACTTCAGAGACTTCCTCCTTGAAAAGTTAGGCCCATTTCTTACTTTCATCTAGAAAGTAAATTCCGACAGGTCCGGGGTCATGGAATTTTTTGATTTTTTGGGGCAAAGGTGACCGACACGGATTTGGCTGAAATTTTTACTGCAAAGAGTACTGCAGGTATCTATGAAATCCTGAAAGTTTCAACTTCAGAGACTTCCTCCTTGAAAAGTTAGGCCCGTTTCTTACTATGGTCTAGAAAGTCAATTCTGACAGGTCCGGGGTCATGAAATTTTTTGATTTTTGGGGGCAAAGGTGACCGACACGGATTTGGCTGAAATTTCTACTGCAAAGAGTACTGGAGGTATCTATGAAATCATGAAAGTTTCAACTTCAGAGACTTCCTCCTTGAAAAGTTAGGCCCATTTCTTACTATGGTCTAGAAAGTCAATTCCGACAGGTTGGGGGTCATGAAATTTTTTTATTTTTAGGGGCAAAGGTGACCGACACGGATTTGGCTGAAATTTTTACTGCAAAGAGTACTGGAGGTATCTATGAAATCCTGAAAGTTTCAACTTCAGAGACTTCCTCCTTGAAAAGTTAGGCAGATTCCTTACTATGGTCTAGAAAGGCAATTCCGACAGGTCCGGGGTCATGAATTTTTTTATTGTTGGGGGCAAAGGCGACCGACACGGATTTGGCTGAAATTTTTACTGCAAAGAGTACTGGAGGTATCTATGAAATCCTGAAAGTTTCAACTTCAGAGACTTCCTCCTTGAAAAGTTAGGCCCATTTCTTACTATGGTCTAGAAAGTCAATTCCGACAGGTCCGCGGTCATGAAATTTTGTGCTTTTGGGGGGGCAAAGGTGACCGACACGGATTTGGCTGAAATTTTTACTGCAAAGAGTACTGGAGGTATCTATGATATCCTGAAAGTTTCAACTTCAGAGACTTCCTCCTTGAAAAGTTAGGCCCATTTCTTACTTTCATCTAGAAAGTAAATTCCGACAGGTCCGGGGTCATGGAATTTTTTGATTTTTTGGGGCAAAGGTGACCGACACGGATTTGGCTGAAATTTTTACTGCAAAGAGTACTGCAGGTATCTATGAAATCCTGAAAGTTTCAACTTCAGAGACTTCCTCCTTGAAAAGTTAGGCCCGTTTCTTACTATGGTCTAGAAAGTCAATTCCGACAGGTCCGGGGTCATGAAATTTTTTGATTTTTGGGGGCAAAGGTGACCGACACGGATTTGGCTGAAATTTTTACTGCAAAGAGCACTGCAGGTATCTATGAAATCCTGAAAGTTTCAACTTCAGAGACTTCCTCCTTGAAAAGTTAGGCCCATTTCTTACTATGGTCTAGAAAGTCAATTCCGACAGGTCCGCGGTCATGAAATTTTGTGCTTTTGGGGGGGCAAAGGTGACCGACACGGATTTGGCTGAAATTTTTACTGCAAAGAGTACTGGAGGTATCTATGATATCCTGAAAGTTTCAACTTCAGAGACTTCCTCCTTGAAAAGTTAGGCCCATTTCTTACTTTCATCTAGAAAGTAAATTCCGACAGGTCCGGGGTCATGGAATTTTTTGATTTTTTGGGGCAAAGGTGACCGACACGGATTTGGCTGAAATTTTTACTGCAAAGAGTACTGCAGGTATCTATGAAATCCTGAAAGTTTCAACTTCAGAGACTTCCTCCTTGAAAAGTTAGGCCCGTTTCTTACTATGGTCTAGAAAGTCAATTCCGACAGGTCCGGGGTCATGAAATTTTTTGATTTTTGGGGGCAAAGGTGACCGACACGGATTTGGCTGAAATTTTTACTGCAAAGAGCACTGAAGGTATCTATGAAATCCTGAAAGTTTCAACTTCAGAAACTTCCTCCTTGAAAAGTTAGGCCCATTTCTTACTATGGTCTAGAAAGTCAATTCCGACAGGTCCGCGGTCATGAAATTTTTTATTTTTAGGGGCAAAGGTGACCTACACGGATTTGGCTGAAATTTTTACTGCAAAGAGTACTGGAGGTGTCTATGATATCCTGAAAGTTTTAACTTCAGAGACTTCCTCCTTGAAAAGTTAGGCCCATTTCTTACTTTCATCTAGAAAGTAAATTCCGACAGGTCCGGGGTCATGGAATTTTTTGATTTTTGGGGGCAAAGGTGACCGACACGGATTTGGCTGAAATTTTTACTGCAAAGAGTACTGGAGGTATCTATGAAATCCTGAAAGTTTCAACTTCAGAGAATTCATCCTTGAAAAGTTAGGCCCATTTCTTACTATGGTCTAGAAAGTCAATTCCGACAGATCCGCGGTCATGAAATTTTGTGCTTTTTGGGGGGCAAAGGTGACCTACACGGATTTGGCTGAAATTTTTACTGCAAAGAGTACTGGAGGTGTCTATGATATCCTGAAAGTTTCAACTTCAGAGACTTCCTCCTTGAAAAGTTAGGCCCATTTCTTACTTTCATCTAGAAAGTAAATTCCGACAGGTCCGGGGTCATGGAATTTTTTTAATTTTTGGGGGCAAAGGTGACCGACACGGATTTGGCTGAAATTTTTACTGCAAAGAGTACTGGAGGTATCTATGAAATCCTGAGAGTTTCAACTTCAGAGAATTCCTCCTCGAAAAGTTACACTTATTTCTTAGTATCGCCAAGAAAGTCAATTCCGACAGGTCCGCGGTCATGAAATTTTGTGATTTTAAGGGGCACAGGTGACCAACATGGATTTGGCTGGAATTTTTACTGCAAGGAGTATTGGAGGTATCTAAAAAATCCTGAAAGTTTCAACTTCAGAGACTTCCTCCTTGAAAAGTTAGGCCCATTTCTTACTTTCATCTAGAAAGTAAATTCTGACAGGTCCGGGGTCATGGAATTTTTTTATTTTTGGGGCAAAGGTGACCGACACGGATTTGGCTGAAATTCTTACTGCAAAGAGTACTGGAGGTATCTATGAAATCCTGAAAGTTTTAACTTCAGAGACTTCCTCCTTGAAAAGTTAGGCCCATTTCTTACTTTCATCTAGAAAGTAAATTCCGACAGGTCCGGGGTCTTCAAATTTTTTTATTTTTGGGGGCAAAGGTGACCAACACGGATTTGGCTGAAATTTTTACTGCAAAGAGTACTGGAGGTATCTATGAAATCATGAAAGTTTCAACTTCAGAGACTTCCTCCTTGAAAAGTTAGGCCCATTTCTTACTATGGTCTAGAAAGTCAATTCCGACAGGTCCGAGGTACTGAAATTTTTTTATTTTTGGGGGCAAAGGTGACCGACACGGATTTGGCTGAAATTTTTACTGCAAAGAGTACTGGAGGTATCTATGAAATCCTGAAAGTTTTAACTTCAGAGACTTCCTCCTTGAAAAGTTAGGCCCATTTCTTACTATGATCTAGAAAGTCAATTCCGACAGGTCCGGGGTCATGGAATTTTTTTATTTTTGGGGGAAAAGGCGACCGACACGGATTTGGCTGAAATCTCTACTGCAAAGAGTACTGGAGGTATCTATGAAATCCTGAGAGTTTCAACTTCAGAGAATTCCTCCTCGAAAAGTTAGACTTATTTCTTAGTATTGCCAAGAAAGTCAATTCCGACAGGTCCGCGGTCATGAAATTTTGTGATTTTAAGGGGCACAGGTGACCGACATGGATTTGGCTGAAATTTTTACTGCAAAGAGTATTGGAGGTATCTAAAAAATCCTGAAAGTTTCAACTTCAGAGACTTCCTCCTTGAAAAGTTAGGCCCATTTCTTACTATGGTCTAGAAAGTCAATTCCGACAGGTCCGGGGTCATGAAATTTTTTGATTTTTGGGGGCAAAGGTGACCGACACGGATTTGGCTGAAATTTTTACTGCAAAGAGTACTGGAGGTATCTATGAAATCATGAAAGTTTCAACTTCAGAGACTTCCTCCTTGAAAAGTTAGGCCCATTTCTTACTATGGTCTAGAAAGTCAATTCCGACAGGTCCGGGGTCATGAAATTTTGTGATTTTTGGGGGCAAAGGTGACCGACACGGATTTGGCTGAAATTTTTACTGCAAAGAGTACTGGAGGTATCTATGATATCCTGAAAGTTTTAACTTCAGAGACTTCCTCCTTGAAAAGTTAGGCCCATTTCTTAGTATGATCTAGAAAGTCAATTCCGACAGGTCCGGGGTCATGGAATTTTTTGATTTTGGGGGGAAAAGGCGACCGACACGGATTTGGCTGAAATCTCTACTGCAAAGAGTACTGGAGGTATCTATGAAATCCTGAGAGTTTCAACTTCAAAGAATTCCTCCTCGAAAAGTCAGAGTTATTTCTTAGTATTGCCAAGAAAGTCAATTCCGACAGGTCCGCGGTCATGAAATTTTGTGATTTTAAGGGGCACAGGTGACCGACATGGATTTGGCTGAAATTTTTACTGGAAAGAGTATTGGAGGTATCTAAAAAATTCTGCAAGTTTCAACTTCTGAGACTTCCTCCTTGAAAAGTTAGGCCCATTTCTTACTATGGTCTAGAAAGTCAATTCCGACAGGTCCGGGGTCATGGAATTTTTTTATTTTTGGGGGAAAAGGCGACCGACACGGATTTGGCTGAAATCTCTACTGCAAAGAGTACTGGAGGTATCTATGAAATCCTGAGAGTTTCAACTTCAGAGAATTCCTCCTCGAAAAGTTAGACTTATTTCTTAGTATTGCCAAGAAAGTCAATTCCGACAGGTCCGCGGTCATGAAATTTTGTGATTTTAAGGGGCACAGGTGACCGACATGGATTTGGCTGAAATTTTTACTGCAAAGAGTATTGGAGGTATCTAAAAAATCCTGAAAGTTTCAACTTCAGAGACTTCCTCCTTGAAAAGTTAGGCCCATTTCTTACTATGGTCTAGAAAGTCAATTCCGACAGGTCCGGGGTCATGAAATTTTTTGATTTTTGGGGGCAAAGGTGACCGACACGGATTTGGCTGAAATTTTTACTGCAAAGAGTACTGGAGGTATCTATGAAATCATGAAAGTTTCAACTTCAGAGACTTCCTCCTTGAAAAGTTAGGCCCATTTCTTACTATGGTCTAGAAAGTCAATTCCGACAGGTCCGGGGTCATGAAATTTTGTGATTTTTGGGGGCAAAGGTGACCGACACGGATTTGGCTGAAATTTTTACTGCAAAGAGTACTGGAGGTATCTATGATATCCTGAAAGTTTTAACTTCAGAGACTTCCTCCTTGAAAAGTTAGGCCCATTTCTTAGTATGATCTAGAAAGTCAATTCCGACAGGTCCGGGGTCATGGAATTTTTTGATTTTGGGGGGAAAAGGCGACCGACACGGATTTGGCTGAAATCTCTACTGCAAAGAGTACTGGAGGTATCTATGAAATCCTGAGAGTTTCAACTTCAAAGAATTCCTCCTCGAAAAGTCAGAGTTATTTCTTAGTATTGCCAAGAAAGTCAATTCCGACAGGTCCGCGGTCATGAAATTTTGTGATTTTAAGGGGCACAGGTGACCGACATGGATTTGGCTGAAATTTTTACTGGAAAGAGTATTGGAGGTATCTAAAAAATTCTGAAAGTTTCAACTTCTGAGACTTCCTCCTTGAAAAGTTAGGCCCATTTCTTACTATGGTCTAGAAAGTCAATTTCGACAGGTCCGGGGTCATGAAATATTTTGATTTTTGGGGGCAAAGGTGACCGACACGGATTTGGCTGAAATTTTTCCTGCAAAGAGTACTGGAGGTATCTATGAAACCATGAAAGTTTCAACTTCAGAGACTTCCTCCTTGAAAAGTTAGACTTATTTGTTACTATGGTCTAGAAAGTCAATTCCGACAGGTCTGGGGTCATGGAATATTTTGATTTTTGGGGGCAAAGGTGACCGACACGGATTTGGCTGAAATTTTTACTGCAAAGAGTACTGGAGGTATCTATGAAATCCTTAAAGTTTTAACTTCAGACACTTTCTCCTTGAAAAGTTAGGCCCATTTCTTAGTATTGCCAAGAAAGTCAATTCCGACAGGTCCGGGGTCATGAAATTTTTTATTTTGGGGGGAAAAGGTGATCGACACGGATTTGGCTGAAATTTTTACTGCAAAGAGTACTGGAGGTATCTATGAAATCCTGAGAGTTTTAACTTCAGACACTTTCTCCTTGAAAAGTTAGGCCCATTTCTTACTATGGTCTAGAAAGTCAATTCCGACAGGTCCCGGGTCATGAAATATTTTTATTTTTGGGGGCAAAGGTGACCGACACGGATTTCGCTGAAATTTTTACTGCAAAGAGTACTGGAGGTATCTATGAAATCCTGAAAGTTTTAACTTCAGAGACTTCCTCCTTGGAAAGTTAGGCCCATTTCTTAGTATGATCTAGAAAGTCAATTCCGACAGGTCCGGGGTCATGGAATTTTTTTATTTTGTGGGGAAAAGGCGACTGACACGGATTTGGCTGAAATCTCTACTGCAAAGAGTACTGGAGGTATCTATGAAATCCTGAGAGTTTCAACTTCAGAGAATTCCTCCTCGAAAAGTTAGAGTTATTTCTTAGTATTGCCAAGAAAGTCAATTCCGACAGGTCCGCGGTCATGAAATTTTGTGATTTTAAGGGGCACAGGTGACCGACATGGATTTGGCTGAAATTTTTACTGCAAAGAGTATTGGAGGTATCTAAAAAATCATGAAAGTTTCAACTTCAGAGACTTCCTCCTTGAAAAGTTAAACCCATTTCTTACTATGGTCTAGAAAGTCAATTCCGACAGGTCCGCGGTCATGAAATTTTGTGATTTTGGGGGGCAAAGGTGACCGACACGGATTTGGCTGAAATTTTTACTGCAAAGAGTACTGCAGGTATCTATGAAATCCTTAAAGGTTTAACTTCACAGACTTCCTCCTTGAAAAGTTAGGCTTATTTCTTAGTATTTCCAAGAAAGTCAATTCTGCCAGGTCCGGGGTCATGAAAGTTTGTGATTTTGGGGGGAAAGGTGACCGGCACGGATTTCACTGAAATCTGTACTGCATAGAGTAATGGCAATGGCTATTATCCCAAACAACTTTCAGCTCCAAAGCTTTTCTATTTAGTGATGCATTTTTACATAGGCCAGGAAATACTGGTTTTCTTATTGACTGGTTCAAGTTGGAAGCAGTTTGGTTACATTTATACTTGAATATCATGGTTTGCTGGCTTACCTGTGATAGAATGAGTTCCACTGCCTTGTCCAGCTGAAGTATGTTAGTTTACTGCAGTGGCATGATTTCTCAACTTGCAAGATGGCAATGACCTGAAGGGCAAGGTGTGTGTGTATGTACTGTCATGGAATCACAACAATGATGAGAATTATTGAAGGTTTCACTCTGGCAAGATGGTATCCATTCAGTTCTTCTACAATTATAAGTCAACCAGTCAAATTTCATCACTTGTAACTCTTGATTTATTCTGCCAAGGAGTGTCTGTTTACTGTAGGGAAGTCTCAGAACAAAGTATTTAGGTTGGTACCGTTTATTTGTCATCTTTTGTGTCCTTGCCACAAGTAAAAATACTACATTCTTTGAGACCTGTAGTGTTGATTTACACTCAGAAGGGTTTTCAAATACACAAAGCAATGGATACATTTGTGTGATTATACTGCTATAGGACTGGGTGGCAACTTGACAAGAAAACAACAGCAAAATTTCAATTAATGTTGCCACCACACCTAGGACTGTTTAAGGACCTATGTGTGGCATTAATATTAGGGAAAGTGAGTTAAACTGCATCTCAGTTGGGTAAAATGGTACCCTGTTGGTATCTTGAAAATGACACATTGCCATTCAATGGTGATATTGTGGTGTTATTTACAACAAGCAGATGATGTCAGTATCATAATTTTTAAATCTAGCCTCATTGGGAATTTCAATAACATCTCTGCTGAACTGTTTTGACTGTTACCATCTAAGGATAACGAGATCTTCAAGAGGTCTTGTTTAATAACAGGTCTTTGGAAAATGTTAGGGGAAGAGGATGCTATATGTTGTATGGATTATCTTGATTCAGGGGGATAAAATTGGTGGGGACATGCATCCAGTATTTTGTAACTTTTATATCTTAGAACCTATTTGGATAAAATGTAAAACATCATGGTGTGCCAAGCAATCACTGTTCCACTTCATCAAATAGTGTTCAAAATAAAGTATACCTAACTGTGGCTTTTATTTCAGCATTTTTAATTTTTCAGAGCTTGAATCCCAATCCTGAATGACCTGTGTTGGGGAAACCAACGAAAACGTCAAAATAATTAACAACCAAAACTTATTTCTCAAAAATTCAAAGAAAACACTTGGGATTTTATAATGGAAATTGTTGGGATTACTCATTTTTGGGGGACTGTAGGTTGGGGGACCCTGTGCCTATAATAAAAGGGAGAACTACGTTTTAACATTTGAATTCACTTTGGGAGATGACTGACATTATGCTCAATAACTGTAGGGTTAATGTTGTCAAGTAAGGGTAGGGTTTTGAGTTTCGAGTGGAATTTTGAGGGGAAACTGTGAGTGTTTTAACACATGACACATGGTGGATTTAAATTTGCATAGTTAGTTTATCAGTAAGAAAGTTTTTCTGACAATTTACAATTTGAAATTTCCACCAAAAAATAGGGTCAGTGCAATGAAGAGAGTGTTGCCTTGGTTTTTGGGGGACGTTTGTTCTGAAATTGCTTTTACCATAACAATTTTCGTCAACGTTCGTGGTACAGACAAAAATACAGACCACATGACCGCAAATAACTTTATGTTCTTTTCGTAAAGTTGGGAATACCGTCGTTTAACTCCATTCTCTACTACACAGTTTTGTTTATACTCTAACGGTGGTTTATGTTGGTTTTTTAATTTTTAATACTGATGTTGACCATGAGTGTGGCGTTTTGAACACTAACACTTTTTAAAACTTTGCACCCCCGCTGACAGGGCCTATGTTCGGCGTACCTGTTTTGGTGTTCAGCACCAAGGACTGCAAGCCAAGCTTCTTCTTTGCAATTTTTGAGATATTTTTGCTGACTTCTCTTGACGGAGAATAACATTCTTTGGTATTTTGAAGGGCTCTCGGAGTTTAACTTGCAATATCGACTGAAGACCTCCGTGGTAGAAGTTTTCCATGATTCTTTACAGGCCTATGAGTGCATTTCTACCAAAGATCATATAGGTCCAGTGCTGCGAAGGGCCGGCGGCATCAACGCGCAGGCTCGCTGGTTGCCCAAGAAGCTCCATACTATTTATTATTCCGTATTGTGCAGGGAACCATGCGGGAAGTTGGCCCATAGACCGCCGACGAAACTCTGGGTAAATGCATGTGGCGCGCGTTTTTCGGGTGCTCACTCGCTTTGGTTGGTGCGTCTGCAGTACACGTTAGAAAAATCAACCAATCAATGGCCACATAGCAAAGTGCACAAAACAGTCAAGTCTGCTTCATCAGGGTCAAAGGTCACAAAGTAAGTACAAGAACACAGGCTATAGATTTCCAAAACGTCTCAGTCTCAGATAAGTCTCCGAAACCAATTCCTGATTGTGAGCCTGGAGTGTGTACATTAAATTGAAGTACTATGCTATGTTTGGCTCTTTTGCATTTTACGTGATGTTTTGTGGCACTATCAGACTTACTATTGCACCTACAACTTCAAAAAAAGGACGTTTAAAAAACACAGATGAAGCTTGCGGCGGAAGTCGAGTGGATATTTGGAAACTGCCGGTCCAGCCATTACTGCGGTGATACAACGTTCGTACCGTGCAGACGGGTGTTATGCGCGCCATTACATGCCTCTTTTGACCAAAAGGAAGTCGTGATCTGCTAGACACACGCGCGTCAAGCTCAGGAATTTGCATCGATGCATGACGTCTAATCAGGTTAGTGTTTGTGATAATTCTGAAATTGTTGCACAACGAAGTCCTGTGTTGTGTAATATGAAGTGGTGCTACTTTCCTAGAAATCATAAGTGTCATATATTTGCTGTGACAATCCTCAAAAGAGCTGAAGAGTTTATTTCTTTGTCCCACTTTGTAATATATTAGACTAGGTAAACCCAGGTTGGACGACGTCTACATTGCATTGCTACTTACGTCCGGGGTATAAAGTCCTCCTACAATGCGACATCTTTTTCAATGCAGTTTTTTTCTCACATTTTTACCTGCAGAAGACAGCTCAAAATGTCTTTCCCAAGTGCTTTGTATCCCGAATTCCATAAATGCTATGTTTTAATACTAAATACGCCCGCGGACAACGTGTTTTGCAGGAAATTTTCCAAAACCCCACGCTTTCCGTGGCGATTCGTTCGGATCTACATGTGCGATCAGGCTTTTGCACGGCAGAGTACATGTACATACATGTTCGCCCTACACCAAAGACCGTATAGCGCCGCGTAGCGGTGCAAGATGGGGAAGTTCACCGTGAATACGCGTAAAACGTTGTAATCACATGGTCGCCATTCTGGTTGGACTACGTCTGCGCAATGCATGTTAATGCGCAGGCGCAGGCGCCCCGACAGGCAAGCACACACATCAACGTTCACACTCGAATGGCGCCCATGGTGATAACACCTTTATGGCCAAATTACCCATCTTGCGCCGCTACGCGGCGCTATATAATCTTTGCTAGCACTCGTACTATTACATGTGCGAAATGCAAAGTAACGAAGTGCCCTTACGCGTGCGCAGAAGAGCCATGGGCGTGAAGAAATTGCAGATAAGGCCGTGTCCGAACAGGCTTCCAAAGAAATATGGAATGGCTGCGTAGCTCCGTGATCAGAATATTGACAAGAATATAATATAAAATCAGTTCAGTTCAGATTCAGCAGAACTTAATCTGCTTGCCCTGAAGAAAGTACTCAGTTACCGAAAGCTCACCGCACGAACGTAGGTCTTTCACGCGTCGCGTGGAGTTTCGCAGAATTATCTGCAAAATGCGTTGTCCGCGGGCGTATTTGGTGATTTCATCACAACATTTACGGAATTCAGGATACAAGGCACTTGTGAACAACATTTGAACTGTCTTTGCCAGGCAAAAATGTGAGAAAAAACATCTTGAAAACAATTTCGCATAGGGGGGCTTACAGTGTGGTACGAGAACTTTTATACCCTGGACGTTTTCCATGACAAATCCAATTTACATTAATCGTTTTATATTTCAGTAGCTTTGATTTTGTGCCCTGCCTCAAAAAGGTAATGAAAAATGTGTTGCCAATTTTGAGCAATATCTAAACTAGATTCATATAAATTAGCAGACTGTCTAATCAATTGAACTTGAAAATGCGAATCCACCGGGTAAATATTTTTGTAAAAAAAGTTTGAATTTGGACCAAATTTGCAAGCCAAATCGTACAAAATCACTAGTCCATTTCAGAATATTTTCCTTTATGGAGACTAACAGGAAAGTTGATATCTTTTAAGAATCTCAAATAACAGTGCACTTCCGGTTTTAAATATGTCAAAGATCGGATGATTTACCCCTCGACATTAATGAAGACGTACATTAACTTTATAATGGTCAATTTTAGATAGCTTTGAGGATTAAAGGATCATTGCTTAATTTCTTGTTATTGGTGTTATTAAAACGTCATGAATAAATCTCCTTAAGTGTAAGAAGATTGGAAATGTATAAAATATAGGTCGATGAGCAAGTCGAGATTACTTATCTCTTACGATTACTTTTTCAGTTTTAAGACATCGTAACCTCTGGTCTAATAACATCCTCAGACATGCATTGGCTGTATAAAGGTCATCATGTATATCACTTTTTAAGAAACTTTGCAAAACACATTGATTGAACATGTATTTGGTATTTTTCAACATGCTGCTAGAGGGCGTTAACGTATTTCATGACATCCCCAATCTTTTTTTGTTTTTGTTTTGTTTTGTTTTTTGTTGTTTTTTTTGGGGGGGAACAAAACTATCCCACTGGAATCTACCACCGGAAAAGCTATGAGTTCTCATGGCATGAGTTCTCATTTTCTGCTAGAAAACCCAGGTCAGCAGCTCGAACTTGGGTTTTCTGGCAGGTCGAGGTAGGATTTCAAGAATCTCTTATCAGCTACAGTTGTTTCCCTAAGGGGATTTTGTAGCCCGTTGAGTGTGAAACCTCAGCCAGGGCAATTACTATCGCTTGACTGAGCGACGTGTGGGATTTGCCTGTTGTTTCCTCAACACACGTCGAATATTTCATTAAGTTTATAAACTAATGTGACGTTTTATTTTGTAGTTACGAAACCACATTTTCCTGTTTTGATCACTGAAATTTGTGCACAAAATGCCCAAGAGCTACGGGGTCGTTTGGGTGGGCTGACTGCCGCCTTGCAAGTGTATGGATCATACACGGTGGAATAAAACACATTCCCCCATGCATAATACAATGAAATTCAAGTGTAAGAAAGAAAGTGACGATTGTCCGTGTACACGTTCTGACGTTGACCATTATTAAATGCTCAATGAATCTAGTGGACAAAGGTCCTTGATCACATCGTGAAAAGCGAATTGTATTTTCTCGCGGACGTAAAATGGCGCTGACCATGTACATCGTGAGCATCAAAAAAGGCATCGCGGTATACCAAGCACGAAATGGGACAGAGGGGTACTCCCCCAAAAGTCCAATCCCTGTACACTCTCCAGCCTATTGTCACTTAACATCCCCCTTGTAACAATGACCAACACAAAGGCGGGGGGGGGTCTCCCTGTCCCATAGTTTGCTTCACAGATGTGTGTTAGGAGTTTGGCTCAATGTTTGTTTATGAAATATATATATGAAATTTACATACATTCGTCATGAGACAGGGCTATCTCTTGTTTTTCTTACTGTTTGATTTGATACAACTCATGGACGAGGGCTCATTTCGCTGATGTATTTTAATACATTGGTAATTTTTTTGTGTGACCTACATGGGGGAAAATGTTGGTTGATAGGACTTTGCACCCCTCATTCGGGGCCGACCAAAGTATGCACTGAACTTCGTTGTCATTCTGCCCCCCCCCTTGGGAGGGCGGATCACAGTATGCACTAAACTTCGCTGTCAGAATTCTGCCCCTCATTGGAAGTGAGTCAATTCAAATTTCCAACACTTCTTCAACAAACTGACCTTGGTAGGGGTTATTCCAGGAAGTCTGCAACTGCACAGTCGTGGCGACAACAGTTTGTGTCTTTTACAAACATAGGCCTTCCGTTGTGGGTTTTCAAACTTGAATGAATCTCGTTCCTCAATTTGTGGGACAGATAAAAACAGATAAACAACATTTTAGATAGATTATTTACGTATAGCGGTATCAAGTAATAACGTTATTACTTTATCAACATTTGAGCTGAATACATTTGCTGTTTAGTCGCCTCTTGACATCTGGGAAAGTCCACAAACATAATCTTTTGTGTGAACACCAAAGTGCAACATCGAGTGCCCAATTTTCAGTCTGCAGCCTGTTAAAGCGAATCTGTAGGTTCAATGCGACAGAGGGAATACTTCATTCTTTAACCCTAACCCCCTGGGTGTATGTAAAATCATATTGAAATCGGAGGATTTGGGACTGTTAGGGTTAATACTTACTATTGATAATAGTACATGTGCCCCTTAATGCTACACATCTACCTCAATGACATGTAAGCTGGGACACAGTTGGGTGACATCGCAGCTGGCCATGTATATACGTATTTTTTCCCCTAGTTTCCTACTTCAAACCGCATGGAAGATTCCCCTATAAAATGATCCTTTAGAGCCGATATTATCAAATATTTTCAAGTCGAGATTCCCCAGCAATTTGCAAAACAAATATTTCGCCTCCATGTCGGACCAGTGTACTCGTGGTATTGTGCACTAGCTCCGGGTCCGATGCACACACGCCCTACTGTAATGCGCGCATATCTAAGTCCACGGATGAAATGAGATACGTCCACGTATTGGTTGCAGAAGGGACCAGATTTTTAAAGAGAAAGTCGCCTCATGATATATTTTACCACTTTCAAATAATACAGCAGTTGCAGTTTCCACTTGATGATGATCGATATTAGTATTGTTTTACAAGGACTGAGATACTAATTCTTGATTGCCTGTTATTTGTCACCCAATGACGTCCTCATGACGTCAACCTCATGGGCACACAACGGGATCGTGGCTCATGTTCATATCAATTTCCAAGTTCATACTTAGAGAATTGTCCAGATAAAAAGAGGAAGAGAAAAGTAAGGAGGAGCAAGCTGGGATCTCACAATTTCAAAAATTCACTCGATTATTTTTTTCCCTTCATTGCTACTCACTTTGCTGAGCTCGCTTAAATCTAGTAAAACCATAGTCAAAGTTTTCAAAAATTCGCCGCATAAAATTTGACGTATAGCTTAACCTACAATCCTGGACAAAATATTTGGAACACCTTGTGGGAAGCGCGTTGCAAAGATCCCCCTCTCCCTCATTCCCGCAATGGGCCCGCACTTTTGGGGCTTTTTGCACAAGAAGTATCCGGACCTGGAAACTACCAGTCCAAAGTTCGGGATTTATAGATATATTTCTATGATCCCTCCTGATTGTGGCATGTCTTATTGTAAAAACCCGAGTGATCCCAAATTACTTATGAGCTTGCGCGCAGAATTCCAACCATTTGGTGAAATGCGTCCTATTACGACTGTGCTTCTCCCACATTAATTTGAAATAGCGCCCTCAAGTTTTGTGGTACATATTACATAGGTGTCCAGTCTTGTGTGTGTGACATTCAGGAACTAATAGTAAAAAATGCATGTTTTGTGAGATTGTGATCACTTTGACATTTTCCTGTATGTCATTCGTGTTTGCCGAATTCACCTTTTTGGGGGGAGGGGTCTGGTTTTATGCCCTCACCCGCCAGGAAGCATTACTGAACTACCAAAACATACCTGTTTGAAAAAAAAAACAGCTACATTTTGGAAGTATTAGGTAAGGGAGCTACTTGACTATGCCATTTTTGTAACTCCGAATTCCGATATTAAACTTATGGCCAATAAGGCACGGATTAATTAAAATGACAACATTAAGTTTCAGTCAGCCTGATCAAAATTAAGTCTAACGTGGGTTACCGTGTGTGTGGGGGGGGGAGGAACAGGATGGCCTATCCGCCTTTTCAGGCGACAATGGGGTAAAACCCAAAGCTAATATTGATTTGACATCCATTGCATTCTCGATGTCGTTTTCTGTTGTTGAAATTCCAGCAACTAGGGATTGTTCCTTTCTTTCGTTTTCATTTCATTATTTTCCTGCTTGTATTTTTCGGGCAGAACTGTCTGACTAGAGTAAGTGATCGATCAAACTAACATTCACATTCAAGAAAAGGAGCGGCAGATGCAACGCATTTGTGGCAACTTTTGGGGTAACCCACGGAGATATGGGACGTATCTTTTGTGAGAATTTTTCTTTGAAAATATCAAATTACTCTGCAGTTAAAACCCAATGAAATTTGTTGTTATAACAAATGGAAATGTATTTCCATCAATAAAATAGGAAGGCAAGTGCCACCCAACTGTGCCACCCCTGGATCTCTTACTATTGAATCTCCGATAATAAACATTATACGCCTGACAGCTTCTATACTGAGATCACTGACAAGAAATGGACCCAAGACGGTTGGGATCGGTTTCACTGTCGAAAATTTCGGAAATGAATGAAAATAAATCATCCTGCAGCTCACTGCTGTCAAACCTAGAAAATTGCCTTGTGGCAAGGGACAGGGACATGAAAAAAAAATGTGGTTAGGGAAAAATACAAAAGTTATGCGGTGTTGACCAAGCATTCAGGCGCACGGACTCCTGAAATTCGCTACGAATCGCAGTTATCGGCTTCCATATAGGACTCTTCTGGGATCTCGGGGTTCCCGGCCCAACGCACTTCCTCCCTGCCCATCCATTTAACCCCAAAAAGGGTTCGAGCGACCATGCAAGGGAGGAAACGAGACAAGCCCCTAAGCCCTGGCCGCCGAGTCGGCCATAAGTCTCGAACCTGTTACTGAGGCGCTCACCTGGACTTCGCGGACAGTGCCAGCCGCAGAGCTTACCCGCTAGGCTAAGGTACTGCTGGTATTTGACGGGGGTAAATTGGAGTCTATTATAGCTACTGACAGCAAGCGTCGGGAAAATAAAAAGTCAATTCTGGGATTCGAACCCACCGTCTAACGATCTGATAACCACGACCTTAACCACTCGGCCATCTCAGAGATACTGCTGTGCGCTGTTCGTATTAAATAAAGAGATAACAAAGTCATTCAACTTACTGCACAGAATGTTGCTGTGTAAATACTGAGTGATTGAAACGTGATCCGCCCTGAGCCGAAGTGCACCCTCACCGGCGAAAGAAAGCAAAGGTGGCTATAAGTTTTCCAACTGGGTTCTAACACGCGTTCGGCGTGCACGTGAAATTAAAAATCGTTGCGCGTACTCAGCGTGCTCCGCATCAACGCGCATAAACTTGCGAACCTATGCGGTGCGTGAGTACTAAAGGACTGTCGATTTCATTTCAAAACCCGCCCTCTTTTATTCATGCCCAAAACGGATATAATGGAAATCAAGGGGTTACATGCATTGATCGCCATTTGCATGGAGCCATGGAACCCGAAGTTAACGCACAACTTCTGCGATCGTCCAATGGGAGCCTGCAAGTCGTGGCGCGTCCGCCTTTGTGACGAAGTCACTTACGACTGGGATAGGGAGCGCGTACATCCCGCTCTTTAAAAATGCAGCACTCGCGCACGTGATAACAACCGCAACGGTACACCACCTCAACGGAAAAAAGGAGAGTTACTCGTATCCTTTGTCATTTAATTTTTCATGGTTCACCGTTGCAATGTTTCATGTGAAACCCAATCAGAAAGTGAAAAGATTTCAGTGAAATCTGTACTGCATAGAGTAATGGCAATGGCTATTATCCCAAACAACTTTTAGCTCCAAAGCTTTTCTATTTAGTGATGCATTTTTACATAGGCCAGGAAATAGTGGTTTTCTTATTGACTGGTTCAAGTTGGAAGCAGTTTGGTTACATTTATACTTAAATATCATGGTTTGCTGGCTTACTTGTGATAGAATGAGTTCCACTGCTTTGTCCAGCTGAAGTATGTTAGTTATACTGCAGTGGCATGATTTCTCAACTTGCAAGATGGCAATGACCTGAAGGGCAAGGTGTGTGTGTATGTACTGTCATGGAATCACAACAATGATGAGAATTATTGAAGGTTTCACTCTGGCAAGATGGTATCCATTCAGTTCTTCTACAATTATAAGTCAACTGGTCAAATTTCATAACTAGTAACTCTTGATGTATTCTGCCAAGGAGTGTCTGTTTACTGTAGGGAAGTCTCAGAACAAATTATTTAGGTTGGTAGCGTTTATTTGTCATCTTTTGTGTCCTTGCCACAAGTAAAATTAATACATTCTTTGAGACTTGTAGTGTTGATTTACACTCAGAAGGGTTTTCAAACACACGAAGCAATGGATAAATTTGTGTGATTATACTGCTATAGGACTGACTTCTAGCCTAACTGGGAATTTCAATAACATCTCTGCTGAATTGTTTTACTGTTACCATCTAAGGATAACAAGAGATCTTCAAAAGGTCTTGTTTAATAACAGGTCTTTGGAAAATGTTAGGGGAAGAGGATGCTATATGTTGTATGGATTATCTTGACTCAGAGGGATAAAATTGAAGGGGACATGCATCCAGTATTTTGTAATTTTTGTATCCAAGAACCTCTTTAGATAAAAAGTAAAACATCATGGTGTGCCAAGCAATCGCTGCTAAACTTAAGCACTTATGGCAAAGAGTGTGCACAAGAAATTGTAAACTTACCTGTGGCTTTTGGTTTTATTTTGGCATTTTCAAATGTTGAGAGCTTGTATCCCAATGCTGAATGACCTGTGTGGGGCAAACCTATAAATACGAAGAAACAATTTACGACCAAAACTTGTTTCTAAAATACAATTACAGAAAACACTCAGGGATTTTGTAATTAACATTTTTTCTATTCCAGCAGTTTTACAGGTTTTCTTTCAATATAGCAACTTGTACAGAACTATGAGACCGTTTCACCCCACCAAGATCTTTCTAATTAGTTTGGGTTAAAAAGACCAGTGATATAAAGTTCTGAACATGCTGAATTTGTTTTTACCATGTCAAGTTTTCTTTGTACAGACACAAAATCCTACAGGGCCGGAAATAACTTTATGTTCTTTTTTTCTAAAGTTACCGTCGTTTTCAGTGTTGGTGAGTGTGGCATTTTCAATCAACACTAACATCTTTTTAAAATGTCGCTCCCCCGTTCACAGTGCATCTGCTCGGCGTACCTGTTTCAGTGTTCAGCACGAAGGACTGCAAGCCAAGCTTCTTCTTTGCAAAAGATGTTTTTGCTGACTTCTCTCGACAGGGAATAACGTTCTTCGGTATTTTGAAGGGCTCTCGGTGTTTAACTTAATATCGACCGAAGTCCTCCGTGATAGAAATTTTCCATAATTCTGTACAGGCCTATGAGCGCATTTCTAACAAAGTTTGGGCCCAGTGCTGCGAAGGGCCGGCGGCACCAACGCGCAGGCTCGCTGGTTGCCCAAGAAGCTCCATACTATTTATTATCCCATATTGTGTAGGGAACCATGCGGGAAGTTGGCCCATAGGCCGCCTACGAAGCTCTAGGGGTAAACAATGCAAGTGGCACGTGCTTTTCGTGTACTCAGGCTTTGGCTGCGTGCAACAGACCGTATTCACGGCGTCGCCAATTTCAGTCGTATTCCTGAGTGAACAGTGTAATTTTGAAATCTTTAATGTGATGGAACCACGTGATTTTGGGGGTTGGAATGAAATCGTAGAATATAGTTGGGTTCTTTTAATTTAACGTTTTAAAATAAATAGGCCCTACGCTACGTTGGGGAATACGACTGAAATTGGGGACGCCGCGAATACGGTCTAAAATGGTTTTGTCTGAAGTTGGCCCTACACGTCAGAAAAATCAACCGATCAATGGCAGTATAGCAAAGTGCACAAAACAGTCGAGTCATGTCTGCTGAGTCAGGGTCAAACGTCACAATGCATAAGTATAGAGCACAGGCTGTAGATTTCCAATACTCAACTTCGTCTCCGTCTCAGAAAAATCACCGACAGCTGAAGCCTGCGACGGAGCCAAAGTCCAGTATTAAAAAAGCGGCTGATCCAGCCATTACTGCGGTGATACAACGTTCGTACCATGCAGACGGGTGTTATGCGCGCCATTACATGCCTCTTTTGACCAATAGGAAGTCGAGAGCTGCTAAACACACGCGCGTGAAGCTCAGGAATTTGCATCTGATGCATGATGTCTAATCAGGTTAGTGTTTGTGATAAGTCAGAAATTGTAGCACAACGAAGTCCCGTGTTGTATACTTTTATTGCCATGGACAGATACTATGAATGAATGTCACTTTTCTGGAAATCATTCAGGTACGTTCTAATAAGTCTCATATGTGTGGGCTGTTTAAAACCATCCCTAAAGGAACGGAAGGGTAGGCCCTATATTTGTTTGTCCCACTTTGTAATATATTAGACTAGGTATACCTGGCCAGCATGCTTTGATGGAGTGGACCTTTTGCATTGGACTGTTAGTAACATTTCAAGGGAGATGGACACCATTCGTAGAGAATTTTAAATGCGATTGTCAGGCTTGTCGTGCAACCTTTGGCTAAATTTAGCTTCAAGTTCTTACAAAGTTTCATTGGCCAGTCCTGAAGAGTTTTGAAGATTAACTAAAGACTGCGTGACTTCAGTATCAAACTGCAATCTTTGATTCATTCCACAGGGAATAAGTGTTATTCTACACACGTCTGGAACTGATCCATGTGGTTATCACTTTCATATACATATCCAACTTTTTTCTAAAAATGGACTTCAAAGCGAATGTCCAAACCGTTCAAAGGGAAACATTTAACAGGGACGGCGACATTCGGCGAAGTTGAAGTTGATTCCGACAGTCTGCGTTGAGTCATCAAAACAGGCCTATTATTTTATAAGAACACGCGTGCTCGCATGACCGGTGCATGGTGTATCTCTCGCTTCATCTACTCGTTACTTACATAATCACGATGCCCAAATCGTCAACAAACTGAATAGATGACCGTAAAAAAATGCATCAAACTGGTGTATTAGTTTGGCTTCAGGAGGCGCCATTACCACCTAAAAGGGTCATTTTATACAAAGGTTTTCCGAGTTCATTCATTTTTGGTAGTATGACATCACACAGCGTCCCCTCCGCAGCTATCTGTGTCTTCATATCTTGCGCCGTTGGCGTTTGTTATGACCAATATGGAAACAACTGCGAGCTTATGATACTTTGTGGAATTTGTCCCTGATCATTAATTCTTCACGGTAATGCAAAGAAAAAAATGATAATGAGTTAGGACCTGTATTCTTTTGAGCACTTATGTTAAAGGCGCTCATTACCAATGTGCGCTTGCGCAAGACTTGCACTCAGTAGCATCACGACGAGCTATGTCTGATATGGGCGCTCTGGTTGCAAATGAGGCGCTGTGTTTGTAAATGGATTTCCAGGAAACGGAGCATAAATAATGAATTTTTCGTGACAAATCCAAATTACATTAATATTTTTTTCAGTAGCATGGATTTTGTGCCCTGCCACAAAAAAGTAATGAAAAGTGTGGTTTTAAATAAGCCAAAAATTAGTTTATTTTTCACCTGAAAAATTGAGTGTTGCCAAATTTGATCAATGTCTAATCTAGATTCATATAAATCGATTACGATTGAAAAATGGGAATCCACCAGATACAAATTTTTGTCAAATAAGTTTGAATTTGAAGGAAATTTTGGGCGCCAAATTGTACACAATAACGTAGCAGTCCATTTTCACACTATTTTCTTAATGGAGACTAATAGGAATGTTGATCATCTTTCAAGAAGCTCAACTGATAGTGCACAAGTTAGTGAACACCCCAATCCCCATCCACATCCCTCCCACACCCTTTGGTTTATGTTTTATCCTACCAGCGATTACATTTATTCGTGAACACGGGCAACCCAAGTAATCCTGCTCTCTTCTGGGAAGAAAATTGAGAAACAAACACTAAAAATTGACCCACCAGTAATTTTATTCATTTTCCTCACTTGACAACATAAACAAAACATTAACATTCTGAAACTTCAAATAAATTACAAGCAAAGGGGCTCATTTGCACCCTTGAAGCACTTCACTGAGTCTGTAAATTGACACGACATCACATGACACGTTTAAAGTACATAATAGACAATAGAGGGCGAACTGTTAGATGATACGAAGAGTTCTGCATTTTCGGAGGACTGACAACATAAACTTTAGTATTTGTGTCTAGGAAAGTTCGCAGAAAAAGGGGTTGTTTATTTCTTTTTACACACAAAGTAAGATAACAGGATTAATCTCCAACATTCTGGGGTCCTTTGCTAAATTTTGAACACGGACAAAAAATACAATCAAGTGACTGTTGGCTGTTCAATAGTGCGCGCGTCCGCAAAACGTTCACTGAAACGTGAGGGCGTAGAAATAGGACTGCGTAGATTTAGGGGTCCTGACGATATACAATTTTCTATGTCAATGAGCAAGTCAAGATTACATATGTCTTACGATTATTTTTGGTAGTGGTAAACATCGTAGCTTGGTCTGATATCATCAAACACGCGTAATGGCCATCGTATAAATCACTTTTTCTAGAAACTTTCCCAAACACACTGATCGAAAAGGTTTTTTTTTCTCTCAACCTGCTGCTTGAGGGCGTTGGCGTATTTCGTGACATCCCCAATCCCTTTTTTTCAGTTAACAAAACTATCCTACTGGAATCTACCACCGGAAAAGCTAATTCAGATTGTGCACCGTTGGATCGATGCGATTTTGATTCAAATTGACCAAATTTCTTATTATTTTTTTTTCGATGGATTCAAAATGAATTCATGAAATCAATGCATTAAGGGTGAATCTTTGGTGGTAGATTTTTGTCTGAGAAAGTTATTCTCTATTTAAAATTATTTGATAAAATTAGTGCTAATATTGCAATTTCGATTTGTTTCGTTGTTAGATAGGGTCCGTAAGATCCACTTTTTAAAATACTGTTCTGATATTTACTGTTGCTTAAAAATCTTCTGAATGGAGGAAAAATGTATGTTTCGTAGTGTTGTGTTTAGATCTTCCCGAAATTTCTTTTTACTGGTACACTTGGTGGTATTTTACGAAGTTCATCAATGGTTGAAAAAGTCCGCGCTATAACGTCGCCTGCTCGCATGAAAAACCGTTGTCTGCTTGAAAGTAAAGTGCACATGTACGCTTGTAATGAACGTTTTCTCTGTGGGGCATAGACCATTGATCTCCAATAGACTTTGAAAACCCTTACACTGACGTCTCCTGTGTACGCCGTTTTTGCTAATTAGTTGGAAAAAAAACAAACAAAAATACAAAACAAAAAACGGCCAACTGCAATCACCTCCCATGCAATCCTACCTCTGTTCATGCTGAACAACCTGGTTTTGTCAGCTTTAACTACTACGGGACCTCCCCTGGGCAGGAAACTCCAGCCGGTCCCTAGCCAAGTGCCATTCGGTATTTGTTTATATATTTATTATTTTGTTTACATCAATTCGTGCCTGGCTTGCCCAGGCCTTGGCAGAGGACATCCATGTAGGAAATCAAAACCATTAAGAAGAAAATACATGCTCAAAAATCAACAATAACGGGATTATAAGACCGGAGTCACCACAATCCCCATATAAAAAGTTAATGGAAATAAAAAACCCCACATAAGCAAGGAGGGGTAAAAGGTCACGTAGCCAGCTTCCGTAACCCTTGTGCGGTCTGCCTATGGGGATTTTACATTGATCACGTTCGATAATTTTTGGAAGAATAATGCCTTTCTGAAACCACCCCATGAAACACTCATGTTGGAATTTTACCTTTGTCTTCTTCAAGTAATATTAGGAAAAGTCAGCTGGAGATGGGTATACGAATTTTATTAACAACCTTTCACGCGTGGCGATGTCGTACCTAGGTCTCCTTGGTCATGCACGTTTGTTTTCACTCGCCGTGCTGTCTTGAAAACGAGATTGTACAACCTTGCAAAGATTGACCTACCTGCAGTCGATGGGTTCACGCATTTGTTGTCAGCAAAGGCTAAATAAAATATTAGAATCTTTCGTAAAAGTACAATATTGCTTCATATTTATTACCTTGGAAATAATGAAAGTATGTAAATATTTTGATCTGTTTTATTTCGGCTTTTACCGACAGACCACCATAAAATTTCAGATCGTAAATGTTCATGTGCGTACCAGAGTGCGGCATTGCACTGTTCTTCATGTATTTTAGATTTTCGAAAGTTGCGGGTCAATTTTTGGCAGGATATTTCCCTTTTAGATCAGGTAATTTTTCAGTTTCTATGAATTGATATTGTTAGCAAGTATATTTCAAAGCCCTTTTTTTCGAGTTGGATTTTTTAAGAAGAAACTGAACGAAAAAAAAAATTACAAATTCTAAAAGCTATCCGAGGGTTTCGGAAGCTGTCATCAGGGATCAACTTTCAGGCTCTATTAAATCGGCAAAACAAAAACAAACTGACTGGTTTCCATCAGGTATCTTTCCAACCTAGCAGTTCACAACTCTTGGCGGGAACCAGTCTTCCTTTTTGTGTCTGAGGCCACAACACGTGCTCTAAATGCGCACGCAGTCTGAATTGCGATGGCGGACGCTTTGAAGGTGCCACAGAATTTGTGACTTGTATTTTGAAGCAGAATTATTGGGAGAGTATGAGCTATTTCTTCTATTCTTCTACCAGACGATACGAGGGTTGGTTAGTTACTTCATGGAGGAAGGTTACTGCTATTCGGTGGGTATTATTTTAATGAATTTGAAACCAACAGGCCAAAATGCACATAATGTACATGTACCATTTATTGTTGACATCAATCTGTACAGTGTCGGAAAAAAAGGTTTATTGGCATGAGTCACGTTTTCTCTTTCAGCCGGTGGTGTATTTAAAAAACAACAACAAAACCAAGAAAAAACCCAACAAGTTCAGAAGAGAGTAGGAAAGAAAGTAATCTGTATATTTATCAAATGTTATCACCAAAACCCAAACAACACCATGAAATAAAAACAAGGACAGTGGGATGACTGTGAGTAGGTTTTTTTCATAGAGGAAGGACACAGAAGTACATGTACATGTAGTTGCAACTCTGGAACTTGAAAGTGTTCAGTGATAGGAGCCGAGTCAGACAAATAAAAGAAAACATTCCAAAAGTGCTGATTACTGCCTGCATCCTAGCTGGACAAGCAAAGCCAGAAATATCCTAGCAATTGTAGTTTGTTGCTTGTAAAAAAATAATATGAATAATTGCTGTGACCAGGAAATGGAGAAAATACCTGACATGAGACCTACTTTTGCCATCGTAAATAATTTTTTAAAATTTGGATGCACTCTACCATTATCCATGCAAAGGGTGTAATGTTCTCTACCCTTCAATACATTAGTGTTCAAAGACTCGGTTCAAATTTGGCTAAGACTGGCCAACAAATTGTTGACTTTTACTGGAAAGCTAAGTTCGTAAGTAACAAAATGTGCTATTTCATCACAAGTAGTGATCATGAAATCTCATAAATTGTACAAATTCCATAATAAAAATGATTCAAACAAAACACAAAATCATGTAAACAACCGGGCTGCTTTTTTTCCCCAAATAACTCCAGAAGAAAGTGCTCATGAAGGGCAATGACTGCACATATAGATTTAGGGCACACAGGTTAATACAAGCAACTGTGCAAGCATTAAATTTGATGTTGTCATGTTGAAAAGGACCGGAAATCTGTTAAAAAGTTGAAAATATCAAATATTAAAAAGTTGGGGCGGTAGGGATAATCTGGTGTGGTGGTGATGATAATCAAGGAATTCATTTGATTTGCCCTAATGGCAAATATATTACTACATTCCTCCCTGCCTCGCTGTGCATTTCTCCAGACATGTCGGAAGTGCTGGTCACTTGGCATGTACTTTTGCTTGGCTAACATTGTTTTATTTGTTGGATTTCAACCCTGTTGACTCTGAACAATGTTATTTCAGAAACAAAAATTAGAAAACAGGGAGCCATTTGAATTTTCAATGTTTTAAATTGAGATGTTTTTCAAAATGGTGAATGGTCAAGGTAAACCATTGGAAATCGAAATTCACAAAATAAGCAAAAAAAATCAATCTTTTGACTTGAATGGACAACGCACATGCTCCAGTGATCTTTTTCAACTTCATTCCCATTTATGCATGAATGACCTGTATATCATGTACATGTGAAACTCTTTTGTTGAAGGTGGTTTTTCAGTAGACTTTGAAGCCATCAGTTGAATAAATGAAGTTTCACCAAGCAGAAAATGATGTGATTTGTTAGACTTCATGTTTATATGACAATTGATTAATTCTCCAAGACTGCAGTGTTTGTCTGATCGTGCTACCCAGGAAATTAGCCATATTGGTTGTAGAGCTGATATGCACCACAGTATGAGGAAAAAAGGTTCATTAGGATGCGACATTCTTTATTTAGCAAAATGCTATCCCTCCCCGGCAAACTCGTTGGTAGGTGGTTTAGACATCTGTACTAGAAAGCAGGAGGTTGTGGGTTCGAGTCCCACCCAAGTATGTTTGCAAATTTTTCACAAGCTCTCGGACAAGTGCCGAGTACAGACCTTTTTCCTGTGATGTGACGATCATGCTGGACAGCCATGTGTTGTGATGGTAATGAGTGCATAGTGTTGTGATGGTAATCTACTAACTCAAGATGAACTAGTCAAGCATGCAGTGTTTGCATGTGCGCTTGTATGTGGATGAAGCTGCCTGTAGGAGTATATGTGATCACCGTGGTCAAGGCGGTCCACATGTGGTGATATTGTTTACATTTATCGCAATTCTGTCACGTGGGTGAAAAAGGTCTACATGTATACAATGTCATAAATATACATGTACGTTGGTGTTAAGGGCAAATTCCTGTAATTATTACCTCCCCGACGCAAAGAACATCTTGATAAAGTTTGCATACCCGCTGCTGCGTTTGTGGTTGAGTGGTTAAGACGTCTGCACCAGTAAGCAGGAGGTCATGCGTTTGAGGCCCACCGAAGTATTTTTTTTACTAGCTCTCGGACAAGCACTGAGTATACAGTGTCATTAATATACGTGTACACAGGTGTAAGTCCAAAAATCTGTAATTAAAAAGTGATCATTGATGAGCAAAATTTGTGTATGTGGGCAAAATAAATGTCTTTATTTCATAAAAACATTATGACATCCTCTTGTGATTAGTGAGTAACTTTCACATTTTCTTATTTTCCCTTTGTCAGGATAAAGTTCTTGTGGAATGCCACCAAAAATCCTTTGAATGGATGTTGTTGTGTTGCAAGAAGTACTCTCGGACCAATAGCAAGATTTCCTCATCACACTGACAGGACTGACATTACAAGGTGAGGTAGAGAGCTTAGGATCCAGTGTGCTCCACTCCATCATGTGCTGTACAAACACAGGTCCACATTCAGTGCCATCCTGGTGGATGTTGATAATTTGCCATTTTTACTACATGTAATTGGCCATTAAGCTTCCAAATTCCTGACTGTATAGAGGAACCTGACTGTTCTGATGTTCTTTCAAGGGGCATATCAAGCGCCCAGTGGGCCCTGGAATCTTAAATATGGCTTATTTGGGCTTCCCCCTTGGTATACTTTGAAGCACAAGTTCTGATTGATGCTGAGGAACAGAGAGGCAGTTTCTGTTTGAAAAAAGAATTGATTTCAAAGAAACACAGTTGGGTCTGTGCCAACCAAATGTTTGTTTTGCATGCATTGCTGAAAAAAACATGAAATTGTATTGAATGCTCCCGTTACGCTCATCGTTGAACTTTGTAAGTTTTCACCTGTAACCTTTCAACACAACAGTTTCCAACCTAAAAAGAGCAGATGTGTGGTCTTCATTTAAATGCGGTCCTTTCATTCAAGGACATGTACCTGATGTGATGGAGTGGAAGACACACATTTCTCTTATGGTAAAATCCAAGGTACATTGTACATTTCAAAAGAGGCTGCCAGATTTCTTAACAATATCAATCCTTTTCCTAATTATGTGAAAGTAAGCCATCATTACTCTATTCTTGACCACTAGAAGGACCTAATGGAAAGCAATATGCAATCATACTTGCAAAGGCTAAAAGGTACTATTGGCCGAGTCCAGTCTACCTTTCTTGAGAAGCGTGAGCGGTGTGGTAGGCCACCGTTAGTGCAGTCAATGATGCATTGACTTCAAATTCACAGTACACTTCAGATTTTAGATGTTTATTTAATTTTCCATTGATGTACACAATATTAGACAATTAATTTCGTCGTCACACTGCACTATTTTGAATATAAAAATACACCCCTTGTGCCTCAAATCATGCGTAAGGATAATGAAACTTCTGGGCAGAGCAGTGATGCAGCAGTTGAGCGGATGGCGACATGAAATAACTATCCATTAATTGAAATTGGACTGAAAAGAAAATAAAAATATACTCAACGCCATCGTAATTTATTCTGCTATTACTAGTTTTGGGTTGGACCGGACAATTACCCTGGTTACATAAAAATGCGCTATTTCAATATTCATGTAGCGATTTCTTTTTAAGCTGGTACTCGTCAGATTTTGAAAGACAAATTTTGGAGGACGAAGGAATAAAACGACAATAATTTCTATGATCTAAAAAAAAAATTTTTTTTTTCAAGTCAAAGAGAATTAAGATACTTTTAAGATTTTACTTTTAACCAATCCCCCCCCTAAAAAACACCCATACACATAGTTATCCCTTATACCACTCATATGCCTGTAGGCTGGGGGTATGAATTAACACCCCTGCTTCTGATTCCCGCTCCTTTGTGCTATATGTATTTTTTTCTTTTACAAAAATAGTTTTGATATATCGCAATTTTCATAACATAAGCCACGGCTTCTACGTGGATCCTCACGCCAAAAAAATTCCCTGCCGCTTTCAAGCCAAGCGACTTATGAACTGCAACATTTGAAGAATGGAATCAATCACTTAACATTGTGCCGCGCCTCGCCCCAGCCAAGCTCAGGCCGCTGCCAACCTTGGTGCGGCCAGCCACGCGTGCAAGCGGCGCAGCGTTCCAGGATCGGGGGACAAGGCAGTCCTGAACGTGTATTCCTTTGTTGCCAACAGACCGTATTGGCGGCGTCCCCAATTTTAGTCATATTCTCCAACGTAGTGTATTTATAGTGTGTGAAAAGAAGATGGTACTTTCCCATTCAGTGACACTTTGTCTCTAGTGACTTGCAATAACTCCTGGTTGGAGTATATGAAATCTGGCCTTTTATGTCGGAGAGTTGGATTATGAGCAGACCTAAGAATGAGACCAATCATTCATTTTGGTTCATTTGTCAGTTGACTGGTGGTACAAGTAGAGGACTGTTTTGCAGATCTTGAAACGTGTGCATGGTCCTGAAAAGGTTTTGCTAAAAATGCCATGCCAGAGCACTTTTACGTTGTTATTGAGAATACATTTTAGATACACCCTCTGATCGAATCCCTTCGGGAAAAGCACAATTCCTTGAATTCGTTCTTTGCGAAAAGAATTTTGTAAGGCTGATGAAACTGAAGTCCTTGTTTATCATCACTCAAAGTTTTATTTCATTACAATGCGGATGCGGACAGTGTGGGGATATGACTGTTTAAACATGTATGATGTATACAAATCATGCACGGACTGAGGATCTGTTGCCCAGGTGTACTGTATATACAAAGCTGAGGAGTCTCGTCCACAAACATTATTTTTGTTTGGGGGGGAGAGGCAATAAGGATGCAGTTTGACAAAAAGATATCTGCAATTACACGAAGACAACAAAGCAAGACTTCCACCAGAAATAGGATTTGTGCATGGGAAAGGCCTACCTAGTACAGATTTATGTCATTGCCAAAGATGCAGAAGATATAGAAACTACAGGGGTCTCCGGCAAAAACCAAATATGCATTCTCAAGTAAGCGGTTTCTCCAATACATTGTACATATAGGAAGTCCATCAGCGGGTTATTCAGCATTTAATCGGTGGGGAGGGGGCTATAGAAAGCCTTACGCTAGAATCAAGGGGTTCAAGTGCCCCATGTTCTCCCCCCCACACACACACACGCACGCACGTATACATGTAGACACTGCAGACGGAGGGCATACTTTCCAAACTATGAGACGGAGGACTTTTCGTCCATGTGAGTGCAGCCTATAACCCCGAGGACAACACTCACAAGTTTTTGGTTGTTTTGGCCGCTAAAAATAGAGTGCGTTATTGGCCTACTACTATAGGGTTCAGCATCAATGTGGTATAATGTCTCGAGAGAATGGCTGGTGTGGCGTATCCTAGCTTAACTTGTCTACAACTTCATAGTGTTACGACAAAAGTCTTTGATGTTTCTCCAAGTACGGGTCTGCAGTGCCACAGTGCAAGCTGCTTCGATGTCCAGCTTGCCAGGAACTTTCCTCAACTGGAAGAATTTGTGCAGGCCTTCTTGGACGTCTGTCTTCTCCGCTGTAGTCCAGGGACGCTGCTTCACTCGTCTCGATGGCGGAGAGGGTTCCCTTGTTCGAGATGCAGCAGCAACACCAGGAATCTGTCCTATTAATGTAGAGGCAAGAAAGGGACATTAGAAATGTAGGTGACACCTCAGCAGACAGCCCGACAGAGTGACAGACAGACAGATGGACGGACGGACGGACAGACCAATCTTACTGTTTTCGACGGATTCATCGCAGGAGTCTTCACTGCTGTCCCCACTGTCACTGCTGTCCTCTTCACTGGTGAAGCCTTCTGAGAGTAAACCCCAAATTGAGATCAATCAGTTAAAGCACACATGCATGCATGGGTGTCTGGCAGTCTCTGCTTGGCGTTGAGATATGGGGGGGGGCGAAATGGCCGGCCAAAATGGCACATTATTTTGGGAGTTCTTGACGCAAGATACATTTATGGGGGTGATTTTTGGTCCCCGTCTTTCTTTGTACTGGTCTGTTCTTCCGGGGGGGGGGAATAGGAAGAGAGGTATTCTTTCCGGCTGAGTACGATGCCCTACAAAATGTGAGTCTGGGTTGGGTTGACTTGGTTCGAAGCCAAGCGTTGGGTAGACGGAACATGGGAAACATGGTTTGAGTACAAGGTGCCCTTACCTCCAGTTACATGCAAATCGTCCAAGGATTTGCCCTGCTGGGAAGGCAGGTTGCCCCTCTCTAAACTCGGGAAAAGTCTGGACAGTTTGGTGACCTGCTGTACAGTATCTGGCAACTGGTAGTATTCGCGATGTACCTGCAGATCGTGGCCCATGAAGTTAGCTAGAGTTTCAAGCTGATGTACCTTTAATGCAAGAATTTGCGATGCAGTTGCTTTCTTGATTCAGCGAATAAGCCTACTGATTTCTTGTGATTGACGGATTCGTTTCACCCAAATTCGTTTGGATTCAGCAGATAGGCTTATTGTTGGCGGCTATAATTAACGCAAACCTTTTTTACAGTTTACATTCCCAATTTCTGTTATTAAGTATTAATTTAATTTACTGTTTCTGTCTTCTCTATTACATGTACTTCATAACTCTTGTAACCATCTTATGATTTTGTGTATTTTGTTCTTTTTAACTTTTACTGGAATCTGAATTTGTACATGTAGTTGATTTGTGTATTGTCTGATTCCTCACCGATCAGCTGTTATCAGATGTCCTTAAAGATTTTAAGTGTTTTTTTTGGGGGGGTCGACATCTTATTCATTTGGCCATTTAATTATAACAGACAGCCTTCAGAATCTCTCTTTTTTAATGTGTTTGCCCTGAAAAGGGCCGTTTGGGTTTTGGTGAAGTTAGTAGCCTGATGCTCGCCCTTCATTCCTGATGACTTCTGGAATAACCTTTTGGATGTGGTTGATGTACCTGGTGCATGATTCGATGGTTACTCTCGTAGGCCAAAAGAGATGAATGCCATGAACAAGGTCTTCCTTCTTGGTAGGCTTCACAGTTCTTCTTAAGAAGTGTTTCATCTCGTGCCATACGTTGTCAATGCAGTTCAGATTGGGGGACTCTGCTGGAAACTTTATCCAGTTGATCCCTGCCTGTTCCATGAATTCCTTTGTGGCTTTGGTGCAGTGTTTGGAATCCTGCTCAAACCTGTGGCCGTCCGGAAATCGCCTGTTCAAGAATGGAAGCAGAGTCTCCCGAAGTATCTCTTTGCGGTAGAAGTCACCATCCATCGTGTCTTGAAACACCAAAATACATGTAGGTGTTTTTCCCCGCTTCAAAATCCCAGCCCAGACATGAAGTTTTACAGGGTGTTTAGCCTTCGGCTTAAGCTTTCTTGGGGCGTTCTTTTGCCAAAAACAAAGTTTGCCGTGGCGCTCCATCTCTATTGAACTTTCGTCTGTGAAAATGACGTCGTCGAATGTATCCCCCCGTTGCTGCGCCTCAAAACAGAAGTTGAGTCGATCGACCCGTTTTTTTTTCTCAAACAATCTGACAATATGAAGGCCTGCTCCATACCAATCCAACCCTTCTTCGAATGTGTCGAATATGAGCAGCTGAAACACTGATCTTGAAAATTTCGTGGAGAATGACAGATACGTCATGAGCTGAAAGCTCATCGTCATTCTCATAAAGATCGCTGACCAGCTTGTTTAAACCTTCAGGAAACTTGCATGGACGTCCAGATCTTGGCCTGTCCGCGAGTGAACCCATTTGTTCGTATTTCTTCAGGAACAAACGAACGGTTCGCCAGGTGACAATGATGCCCTCTTTCCGGAGCTCGTCCAAGATGGTTTTTCTGGCTTGCCCTAGAACTATGCAATATTGTGATTCGCATTTTAGCGTAGAGAGACAATCTCTTGACCATGATGAGGGATACTACCGAGCACAATGACAGAGAGCAACGTTGTGACTCAACTTTAGCTTGTTTACCAACATGACATTATTGAACGTGACATCATTTCATCGTAAGCCACGCCCTTTGAAACTGCCCATTTGTTATACCAGGCAATATATGGGACGGAGGGGTACCCCCTACCGGTCCTTTCCCTGCACACACTCTAGACGATTGTTACCTAACACATCCCCTCTAGATGTCTGTAAAGAATTCCTGAGATTCCGATCAAACACAGTGCTTGTATTTGTAAGTTGACAATCACGGGACATACATGTACAAATCTGTAGCCCACTTCAATTCGGTTTGTGTGACGCGGCAAGATTTTTTTCCTATGTGAATGTACATGTGATTCAGTTCTGGAAACCCAGTATTGATGAATCCAAAGAAATTACATAAAATAATGTTGTCTTCGGACATATTAACATTGGCGAATCAGAACAACTGCCTCAAAACACAAAATAATTCCAAAAATAATTCAAAAAAAGAGATATGTCTGACTTGCGACTTCCAAATTCTTTCCGAAAATAACCCCCACTTACAAACCTGAAGGGCAAAAACAAAAAGCAAAGAGTTTACAATAAAAACACGCAAAAAGAAACAGCAATAATTAATTAACGGACTTTGAGTAGCCAATTCTTATGCGCCCTCGCTTGAGTGATGCATGTTTTGCACAGTGAAACAGCTCGTTCACTTGAGACACTGCGACACTTCAGATTTTCTTTCTCACCCAAAATATGGTGTTAATTATGCTACTTGGATTTTAAAAACTTTCCTCACTTTAATTTCCATACATGTATATGTAGTAATTCTCACAAAGTAAGTAAAAAGAAATGTTAAAGGTGCTACCGGTACTAGATAGCTCTGCAGCACTGATACGAATTAGTCTCCCGTTGTCCTATAGCAGCATTTATAATTGGGCAATGACGCCTTGCTTCCTTAATCGGGCGCACACACAACTTCTGCGGAGGTTACCGTTTAACGTTCCAGTAACCCTGTGGTGATCGCCTTCCGGATGCAGCACACGATAAAACTCGACACATGCCCGATCTCGCTCGATGAAAATTCTTCAAGAGAAGCTCATTTTCTCGAGGGACTCGCGAGTCCTCGAACCTCGATGGGTACTTACTTGAGATCACTGCTGTACATATCTGTCTTGTTCCTTGCACTTCATTCCCTGTATGTATGAGTGAACCTGTACGTGCATGTATGTAACACAGAAGATAAAGTCACTCAGTTTATGTACATGTACTTAACAATTTTGACCAAGTGATGGTACCAGTGTACATGGATACTAGTAAAAATACTGCCACTACCTTGACTGCAGGGCTGCAGAAACTTGCAGAGAAACAACAAATGGAGGTTGGAGGAAAGATCCCCAGTTGAAATACCCTGGGAAAGCCGATGAAATTAGGCAATGAATGAAAATCCAATCCATACACATACATGTACACGTATATGTAATAGCCTGGATTGGATTCAGACCCTGTAGAGGTTGAACCTGTAGGTTATTAGAAAACCACTGAACTACAGTAGATGTAACTATCCCCTGGATCTGTTCAAGTTTAAATCCTTTGCAATCCATTTTGTACATATCATTGCTACATTTGTATGTACATGCAGATGTGCTTGTACTTGAAAGTGATTGTGGGAAGGGCTTGAGGCTTTTTTTTTTTAACTTTGTTTCAGTATTTCCACGTAGACTGGCTTCGGAACAGTTCATGGAAATGAGAAATTGTAGATACATATACATGTATGTATGTACACATGTATCAGTGCCTGGGTAGTACATGTACATGTAGTTCTTAATACTTTCAAAGGAAGGTTTCCATTTCAAATGCCCCATTACAAATTACACACAAGCGTGTTTTTTAACCTTTTGGAATAGCACTCTGGCACACACAGATGAATGTACATACGTATCACATATGTTGCAACCTTTTAGGCTGACACTCCTTCTCTGATGACTTCATTGTAGGGTTAGCATTTGATTGTAAATATGAATTTATCTGTGCTGATTACATCTGGTAGAAGGTCAGAATGTGTGGACACCAAAGACTGAGCGACCCTTCTAGTTTATGGTTTTTGTCTATAAATCCTCTAGGTAACAATACATGCAGTATCCTTTCATGCCATGCTCTTCAGTTGAATTGGGTTGATTCAAAAGAATCAATGATTACTCGCAGAAAAGTTTGGCTTAGGATGGAGTATGTTCCAATCATTGAGGGTGATCTTTGAGTGTTTAGAGTGTAGCCACATTAAAGTTCTGGTTTGTTTCTCAGTATTTTAGAGAGAGCCAAGAGATTCCTGTTTTGGGCACATGATTCACCGGCATTGTGCACAATGCCAGTTGTTAAGTGTTCTATATATTTAAGGGTACCCAGGTACCAGTATTGACAAAAAATGGGTACCCAGTTCCAGATATACCTGAAAACCCATACACTGTACTACCTGATTTTGCTGTGGCCTGTGTAATTTAGCTCTGAGTTCCTGCTGGATGTCTTGGGCTTGACAAGACAAGACATGGAGGCAGGAGTTGGAGGGGGAAGCTCCGATGATCCACTGGACATGCAGTGCCATTCACTGGTGACCTGCAAGGTCAGACCGTGTACTGTGCAACCCTGCCGGGTTCTTTGCAGGTATACAACACCTTCAGGTGATGAATCCACCTCAATTGAGCAGAAGCACCCCCTCATCTGTTGAAAAGAGCCAATTTCGGTTGGGAGTATTTATTTTGTTGGTAGTGATGCAATTGTATCAAATGTATTTCATAGTTGTTTATGAACCAGTGAGGTTTATTTCCAACCAAAGGATGAGCCTCCAAGAATTCTGTGCCCTCTCTTGGTCCAGCTTGAGGCTCATAGGCAACACTACATGTATGTCCAGCCAAAGATCAATGCTTCCTCTCCTGCACATATGCTATATCTACAAAATCAAGAGGCATCATAAGTTTTAATTGGTGTTAGGAGCATGAGAGGAATTCGAACCCATGAAAGGAACTTTTGACCCTTGCCTTGATGAGGTACATATACATGTACCTTGTTTATGCATGTTCTGAATCATATCACTTGCTGTAGATTTTTTTGGTTGGCGGGCCATTTTGGTTGGCCACCCCAAATTCAGAGCAGTGCCCAGTGGCCCGTGCAGAAACACCGATTACATCTGTGTGAAATATACATGTATATTTTTCAAAACTTCTAAAAGACTGACTTTGATCATGTGAAATACAAACTAGCACCTTCAGGTTTACAAAAATGATTATATGGGGATAATTAGGCATAATATGTACTTATGCTGGACATGTGGTTGGCTACCAGTGCAAATCAAATAGAGTTGAATTCATTAAAAGTTTTACGTCAAAGTGTTTACACCAGAGGACTTGATTTCAAAACTTCTCTCAACAAGAACGAGAATTCAGTATATATTTCGACTGATGTATTTTAAAGCAGCTAAGAAATAACTTAAAAAAATATAAGCCAGGAAAAAAAGAGCACAAAATTGATGGAAAATGGTGAGAAAAGTTTGGCTCTCTTCATTCTCTTACCGTTTATAATCACACTCACTATACCAACATATTTGCTAGGTCTTATATCTTTGGACCACCAAAAATTATCTTTAAGTTTGGCTGCATCAAAAATTTATAATGAGTACAATATGTTCGTTGCGAACGTCATATTTGACAGGATTTTGATAACGTTCAAGAATTTTGACAGAAACTTCATGACGTTTGAGAATGCCAAATGCCGTTACATGTAGTTCTCGAAAACTCTATGCACATTTTTCATTTTGTCGGTTATTTTGGAGATAACTCCGCTGAAAATAAAATTAAAATTAACAACTCTGAGCATTAGATTTTCATCACGTATCGTATTTTATGTCTTGAACGTCATTTTCTTTTGAGAAATGTTGTTCGAAGAAAAAAATCGCAGAGCATCGCCATTCAGTGGAGGGGCTCATGAATATCGAATAAAAAGAGGGCACACTATCTGGGTTGATATCAAAGGTCAAACAGGCCACGATGTAGCAAAATTTTCTCTAACATCATCGGGAGAGATTGATGGAAGCTGGAAAATTGCCATGATCGGTACATGTATTTTGGACTGCGGTTTTCGAGAACGTACTTGAAAAAAATGTGATCTGTCCAGTCGTAAAAGGATTTTGGTTTGGCGTTTTTTTTGGCACTCTTTTTTAAAGCTTATGTTGTACATCAATATATGGATTTTACTCACTTGTTTTGCAGTGAATTTATTTGACACTAATGGCAGAATGGAATGACGTTCGCGACTGCCAACTTGGGGACCCGATTAATTGTGAGAGGCACTTTAAAATTTCGTTATTATGGTTTTAATTTGTGTAAATATTATCACCTTTCACCACACATAAATCTGTGTAAAATATCCTCTGGGATTATCACTCCTCAGTAAACTCTGTTGGCTCGGATTGTAGCAGGGAGTTCATGTCCGTCAAAAATGCTGACGTTGGAGACTTTAGTTAACTCCAATTAAGTTGAAAGGTTGACACGGTCATCGTCGTTCCAGATATCAGCCATGACTTCCCTCATTTCATCAAACATTGGAAATTAATTCACTGCTGTTCACTCCAGGAAAAATGAACCCCCAAAGTTGAACATTATCTAATGGTCCATATTTTGAGGAACCTGCCATACACTGTATCTTCTCCTTACTAGAAAGTGGTACATGTACATGTACTTGATACCCTAGTGTCCGGACAAACCGACCAGCAAAGGTGGGGCCAGAGCCTCCATAGTTGTCTCGCTGTCTGACATAGTCTTGATTGTGCTACTATTAGTAGGCCTAGTGGCACTGTTTAGTGCACTATTACCAACATTACAACTGTATTTATTGAGATTAGCAAGAATCTTACTATAACCTCATTGTAGGCAATGTTTACAGGGCTCCTGGCTCTCATCCTAATATTTTTCATCACGTATTTGATTCATGTCCTAATGCCATTACCAGAGAGAAGAAGCTATGCTATCTAATGGGAGATTTCAACATGTATTTTCTAGGTTATCCTGAAAACCAGCCTGCTGATGACTTCATTATTACTTTTTATATGTATGGCTTTCATCCATTAATTGATCAACACACTTGAATTACTACTCACAGCTCCACTCTAATTGATAACTTTCTAACCAATAATGACACAGACACTGCAGGTATCCTTAACACTGATACATGTATTTCTGACCATTTCCCTCTTTCTCAGATCACCCCTTCCTGTTTTCTCAACTCCACCCTCGGTGTGCATATTTTTTCCCAAGAACATTAATAGGAGCACTCTGCAGCCTTTTTTCAACTGATATCAAATCTTCCGACTGGAGTGCTGTGTATGAATGCCGGGACCCTGAATCTGCTTTACAATACTTTCTTTCGCTCTCTTTCTGATGCTTACAATAGGTACATGTACATGTACCTCCCCTTCGTCACCAGAACTGTTGGCAGACGTAAGAACCAACCATGGATCTCTCAGGCCATCATTAACTCACATAATCAAAAGAACAGATTGTATCATCCTTTTCTGCACAACCCTTCTTAAGAAAACAAGTAAATGTGTATTTACAAAAGCTATCGGAACTGCCTTCTATTATTTGCCTTGCCAAGAAAAACTGTTATGCTAGTAATTTTAACAAATGTAAAAAAATTATGTAAGCCACTTGGCATGAAATCAACAATGTCTTTGGTAAAAGCAGAAAGGCAGATCTTCCAAATAAATGCCACGATGTTGGACATATTTTCTCTAATCCTTCAGATATTGCCAACACTTTTAATTTGTTCTTTACTAACATTGGTGTACCACTAGCTAACAAAATCCCTGATAAATATTGTCACTACATGGACTACTTGCACATCCTTACCACTTCATCCTTTTTCCTTATGCCAACAAGCCCTGCAGAAATCATCGATATCGCCAACAAGCTCAGCAATGATACAAGTTGCAGCTTTGATGATATCAAATCTTCTGTTATCCAGTCTGTCATTTTTACCATCGCTCACCCGCTTGCTCACATATTTATCTCTCTTTTTTCACTGGTACTGTCCCTCTAAAACTGTAGATTGCCAGGGTAACCTCTGTCATCAAATCTGGCGATCCTGAGGATATCCACAACTATTGACCTCTCTCTGTACTTCCTTGCTTTTCAAAACTCCTCAAGAGGCTCATTTACAATCTGCCTTCACAAATTTCTGTCCACCTTTAATATCATTGTTGATAATCAATTTGGCTTTCATTGTAATCACTCCACTGATATGCCTCTTGTTCATCTGACAGATCTTATCAGTTCTTCCTTTTGTGATAAATTGTATTCAGCTGGAGCATTTGGTGATTTATCAAAGGCTTTTGATACAATTGATCACTCTGTTCTCCTTTCTGAATTTGAATTCTGTCGTGTAAGGGGGTGCGCTCTTTAGTGGTTCCTGGACTGCCTCAACCACCGGCACCAACATACATCAATTTGTGGACACAATTCCATGACAAGTCCTATTAGCCATGGAATCCCCAGGGCTCCATTCTTGGTCCTCTTCTCTTTCAATGATCCGCACAATTCTTCCCCGTCATTATCTTTTCTCCTAATTGCTGATGACACGACAATCATTCACTCCAATTCCACCCTCAAATCCCTTATCTCAACTCTTAACAGTGAGCTCATCAAAGTTTCATCTTGGTTCAAATCCAATTAACTGTCCCTGAATTCCAAAAAACTAAATGTATCTTCTTCAGTAAATGCAGTTTTCTTCCCTCTGTGCTGCATCTGTGATATTACACTGATAACATCTGTCTCTCTGTTGTCAACTCGATTTTTAACAACAAACTCTGCTGGAATCATCACATTTCTTCAATCTCAAACATTATTTCTTGTAATATGGGCATTCTTTCCAAACTTTGCTCTTTTCTTCAACCATCTGCTTTGGTTTCTCTTACACTTATTCTACCTTAAGCTATTGTAATATTGTTTGGGTACACTAAAGCAACGCTAAACTTCACTTACCACCATTCAAAAATGAGCCATTCAGATTTGCACCCTTTCAGGACCCCTAGACCATACACCACTGCTATTTGCTTCAGTTCCTCCTGCTGGTGCTGGTTCTCGGGGTTCCTGAGCTGCTGGAAATGGGATGTTTTGCCAGCCCAGTCGCCATTTCCGAGGGGGTGCAGAGCTCCAGACTGTTCAGATGTGTCTGGATCATGGACTTTTGCAGGAGGCGGTGCCTTCCGCTTTGGCCGAGGCATTGTTCTGGATGTGAAAGCCCAAAGATTCTAAGTTTATGGTAATTAAGCTCCAGATAGGAAAGTCCAAGTTACTCAATTTTGTTTGACACTCCAGAAAGGTGGACAGTCAAGGGCAATGAGTGAAAGCCAAGGTTGCACCCAGACAAAAGATTTCCAAGTACTAGATCCAAGTTACAAATGACCAAAGTTGAAATTCTTCAGTTATTAGAATCCAGAAGAGTTTCCAGCATCCATTGCAAGGATATCTGATGAACAAGTTTCAAATTAACGCTTCCAGTGTGAATGTCCGCAGACTCATCAGCACTATACCGAGCAAAGTTACATGTAAATATTCTCCTGCAGAGAATTGTCATGGAATTGTCCTCCAATTTTCCATGACAAACCTTTACAGAATAACTTCCTCTAAGAAAACACTACATATCTTTGTAAAGACAGGAAAGCTGTTGGTGAGCATGCAGTATCACTCATTTGGTGTGCCACTGTACATAACATAATGCTGTTAGTTCGGAGTGCCTGTATTTGCAAATCTTGTATCACCTACATGTAAGTGTGCACTTACCAAACTGTAAAGGCTTGCGCACTTCAACCTGACCTTCCCTGCTTAATTTTATCATTAAGTGATAAAATTTGAAATGAGGGTCAATATTTGATTTTTGTTGGCTAATTTAAACATCATATGTAGCTAGTACGTCAGATTCATGTTACTGAGAATACCACAGTGGCGGGGGACCCACATTCGAAGACAACAGTAATTGCCTTGATATTGAATATTATTAAGGGTATGTTGGATGTCACAGATGATTTCATTCCAAGGTAAGGGGTTAGAAATAGCTGGTATGGTACTTACTGATAGACAGTCATGAAACTTGAAAGACACAGCAATATGGTGGTTTGATATTTTCTATCCATTCTACGGCTAGGAGGATTGCATGAAATCTGGCTGTGAAAAATGGAAATACGATTATTTAATCTAAAACTTTTGGAGTATTTTAAGTTGGGGATTGTGAAGACTTCATCTTGGGTATGGAATCAGTCATTACATGATTGAGTTGATAGATGAATCATTTTATGTATCATCAATGTTTGCAGTGTTAAATGGCTTCCATTCTTGTACAAATTTCCCCCAGTCAGCTTCTTTAAGAGACCAGCTACATGGAGGTGTACAGTTTTATTATACTCAAACTCAAAAAGAACCATTTTGAGTGTGTGTGTGTATGCCACAGCTTCGATGTGGATTTATTCACAAACTCCACCAGAATACCAACTTACGTATATTGGGCAACTGGTACACGAGGCAGCACCTGCGGCCACCTCGCATAAAACCATGCACATTGAGCTGAACCCTGTACAAAACTTAAGGGCATTAGTCAAGAATGTCAACGATACCCACAATCACTGAGTCAAGAACGTCCAAAACGGCTCTTGATTTATTTAATGCCAGCCATGATATGATAATTAGGTACTATCAACCTGAAGAACGCAAGAGTATAATATTTACTAACGCTAGTTTTTCATGCATAGTGAAGGAAGAAACTTCTACGTAACCCAGTACTTGTTTTAAGATCTGTAATAAGTCAGTAACTTACCGTATCATACAATTTAAATTTCCCAACGCTGGAACATGCGGCCGGGTGTAGCCCGTGTGGAACGTCACGGGCTATTAATAAGATACATATGTGAACTGGTATTAATAAATTGAACTATGATGTTCAATTCCCCATTGTCATGCTGTGTGGCACATCACGGTGCTTTAGACAATTTAACTTACAAAGCTCAAGGTTTAATTGATGTATAAACCTGGTAGCTTATCATTTTTTAACAAACAAATGGTGTTCCATTCTTATTCCGTATCAAAAAACTGCCAAGCCATAAATAAGGTAAGGTAAAATCCATGTGGTTTGATCGCTCGAAGCTGGATAAAGAGAGAGAGATGTTGGTCTTTTTGTCAGTGAATAGCATTGGATGGGACAGCTTGATGAAGCCCCCTTTTTTGCACCTAGAGAGAATACAAAGACTATTCTGGAAGTTTCTTCTCGAGGAAAGATGTTTTGTTGGACTTTCACAAATTGCTATATCATCTGCATTTTGAGATACTTTGAGGTTGTGAGAGAGATCGTTGACAGCAATATTGAAGAGTAGGTGGGCTGCATTTTCTTGAATTCTTTCTGTGGAAAAGGTGCCATTGGTTTTACTTGGATTTTCCTGTTACTAAAAAATGTATCTATCCAACAAGAAATTCGCCTATGAAGGCCCATGGTTTGGAGTTCATAACTCCTTTGCACTATAGCATGTCATAATCCTTTTCATTTGTAATAATCCTTTCATAATCCTTTGTCATTTAAAACTGCAAGAGTACTTCGCCTCGTTAGTTTGAGCTTTGTTGATGGATGGTTCAAGATTAAGGATGGGGTCTTTTGAACTAGTTCGCCCTTTTTGAAACCGACTTTGTTGATGAATGGAAAGGTTATATGTTTCTAAACATACACCAGAGGAGACAGGAATTACTGTAGCCATACATTCCATTAGTTTGCACAGACTGGGAGTGAGAGCCATAGATGAAAGGTTGGCAGAATGGCAGGATCTTTTCTCAGTTTGAGGATAAGAATAAAGATGCTGTCTTGGGACATTGGAAAGTGTGCCAAATCATATTGAAGATAATGAGTATTCCCTGGGTTTTGTGAGAAAATGTTTCATCACTATATTGTTATATTGAATGGTTCATTAATAACACTATCATTGTTGTCGTGTAAATTGAGATTGTTTGTAGCCTCTTGTTTAGTATCGATAAAAGAGGGATCGTAATTTCAGTTCTACTTGTTTTAGCAAAGTTGTTAACAAGTGCCTCAGCTTTACCTTTATCACTGGTAATATTGATGCCACTATAGTGTATAACTGGAATATTACTCTTTTTGTGAGTAGGGTCAATTCATATAATCTTATTCCAGATAACATTGCCAAATTTTTGCCAGTCTTTTCTTGTGCAACTTGAATAGTTCCTTAGCAATGGTACAGGCTCTTTTACAAGTCAGATGGTAGTCTTGTTTTTCGTTGTTTTTTCCAGAACCTTCCTTTTGCTTCCTGTACTCGCTGACTGTCATTCCCCCAGGAAGAGGGAGGTTTATTTGTATGAGTAGGGTTGATCTTGGGTATGAAACCAGTCATTACATGATTGAGTTGATAGATGAATCATTTTATGTATCATCAATGTTTGCAGTGTTAAATGGCTTCCATTCTTGTACAAATTTTCCCCAGTCAGCTTCTTTAAGAGACCACTTACATGTAGGTGTACAGTTTTAGTATTTTCATAGAGGCCTACACGTACATGGTGGTTTATTTCAATGGTGATTAGGCAGTGGTCACTTCCCCACATGTTATTTAACACTGTAGATTTCTCCTAATGGCTTGCTGTCTGTTTTCTCCCCTATGCTCCAAGTTTCTCCCCGACTGTCATCAACACTTTGTTTCTTTTTCTTACTGTCTATTTCCTACATTCAGACTTTCTTCTTGATGGCCATTTGTTCTTGGTCTCCCCTTCCACTGTCAGTTTCCTGCCTTTGGACCTACTCTCAAAGTTTCTTCTTTAGGCCTACTGCTATTAGTTATTTATCTCTCCTCACCACTGTCTGTCTCTGATTGGATCAATATAACCTGGGTGGAGCAGTGGTCTGCTAGAGCTACTCTAAAGTGCTATTTACATTGTACATTGACACTTCATCTAACTTCACTGGAAGGGAACCCCCCCTGAAAAATGAAGCATTGTGTACACAAAATAGACTGGCAGAAATTTCCAACATTGGACAAACAAACACAGCATCCATGTCAGACAGTGAGAATATGGTCACACTATAAACAAGCATCAAACAGTATTGGATATCCCCTGTCCCCTCCTCCCTCTTCTACTGGGACTAACTATGACTTACTCTTACTGACTGCATGCTCTAGTCTTAGCCAAGGATTAAACCAAGACATTTTGCCTGGTATACCTCAGCAACTCAGTCATAGCCCACTTACCATTCTTCCGTTTTGTAAAAAAAAACTGTTGACAATAAAAATATATGTATATAAATGTAATGGTTACGTGGGGGGTGTTGCCACCTTGACGTAGTGGGTCTGTTCAACTTTTAAATTGAGGACAGGAAACTGCTAAGTGATCACAGATTAATCAAAGAATAATATATGTATTCAGTACAATATGATGTTCCGTGATTGCATTTCAGATTAGATTTAATTATTCAATTCAACAATTATGAGACAGCATAGGCTACACTATAATATAAACATGTAGGAAGATCTAAAGTATGAGTATGACAATAACCAGAAGTGTATTTGTTTATGACGATGAGACTCCTCAAGAGTTGAGAATATAAAGTTAGGTTCCTAGGTGATTGTAAATTAGAATTTACTCAATTCCCAAGGGCATTATACGTTAACTTTTAATAAATTCCCAAGGGCACTATACGTTAACTTTTAATAAATTCCCAAGGGCATTGTACGGACCTGCCTCTCTCCTCTGAGTAAATCTATTGCACAAAATACACACAACAGTCGTCAGGCTGCTGATGTGCAACAGTCGTTGGTCACACGACACATGCACAAAATTTTCTCTACAATGTGCAAAACTGAAAGGAAGCCAAATGTCCTATTTTGGATCTCATCAACCAACGACGGACAGCTAGCGTAGTCACAAGGTTGATGATAACAAGGCTGAAATGTCGACACGACCCAAACGTAAAATTAAAGTGAATAAAATTTGAAAGCTTGATGAAGAACGACAACTCATGTTATGTGCCAACACAACTCGATCGGAGAGAGGGAGAATCGTACGTACGCCACGGCAAAGTACGTTGTGCAAGAAAAATGCGTCAAAGTTTTGTAGAAATATAACCATTGAGCTAATCCAGCCTCATACATATATAAATCAAGCAATATGACTAGTTACAAACAACTGACCATTTCATATCCCATCGAGCTCTTTAAATACTGGTTACAAGCATGACGGGGTGGGAACTATTATGACTATTCGGATGGCTACCAAACTATTAACATATTCCAAGATTAGACTTGATTCAAGTCGGTCCGTCACATAAAAATGGTAAAAAGATAAAACCACCACTGGAGAGCACCCTCATGCATGCAGCCACTAAAATGATGCCTCCAAATCAGCCATTCTAAGATTATTGTTGGCAAGTAAAATTGTCAATAAAAAGTCACTTGTACAGGTACAAATCCCAAGGATTTAACAAGTGGCAGTTGATAGGTTCCCCTGGGCTCAGTGATATTCATTACAGTAGCACTGTGCCATCTGTGAGTACAAGGGAAATCTACACCAGTACATTTAGGTTTACATTACAAACTTTGGTCCCATGTACTTTGCAGACAAGATGGCGATTACATTGTGCAAAATGTTTGAATGGTCAACGGTACATTTCCAGTCTTTATTTTTCTTACTTGAAAACGTTATACTTGAAAACAAAAACCAAGCCTTTCCTACACAATATCTCCCTAACCCTCAACCCTCCTACCTATGGGTTTCCATTTTGTCTGGTACATGCACACATGAATGTTAATCTCTCGTTTGGCCAAGTCATAGAATGAACCACTTTCATGTTGATACTCGGCCTTGTTGGAGCTTAATCCTTGTTTTAGATTTGTCTAAAATTATTTTCTTTCCTATCAACCTCGCTACGTAGTCCAGACTTCTGATTACATTTTAGTTACCCTTATGATCAAGCCTTCTTTCCTACCAAAATGATCAATATTCACCTCTCTTGTCACGTTGAAATAAGTCTTTTGCCGCCGACCTATATCTCTCATGTTTTTTTCCAAACTGCTAGAAAAACTCTTGATTATTTTCTCCTCTACCCTCAGCCTTTCAACCTGACTGCTAGGTAGGCCTATACATGTGCAACTTGTATGTGTCTTTGGTCTTTCCCATTGATGGTCAGTTTTCTTCATACCCTTGGTGTTTCTTGTTGAATATTCACCTGTCTTGCCCTTTTTATCATTTTGAAGTAGGTCTTTTGTACAGAGAACATGTCTTATACCAAGATAGCATAGCTGGGAAAGGGGAGTGGGCGACAGTGAATAACATCAGTGTAAGACTGGATTGTCTTTAGAGGATCATGGTACCTTGTCACTTTGGGCTAATGGTCAGTTAAGGATGCTGTGATAGGAGTATGCTTGGGCAACTTCTCACATTGGAATAAAAAAGTCACCTCTAGACTGGGAATAAGTATCAAAATAACTCCCTGTGTCCCTGACATTTGATTTCAAACAACTCAAACATTGTTTGAGGGAGATGATCATGTTTTAGAGTGGATTGCACAGATGAAGCCAACTGACTGGTTGAATATTTAGCTATTCCTTCAATCAAGTATTGTTTTAGAGTGGATTGCACTGATGAAGCCAACTGACTGGTTGAATATTTAGCTATTCATTCAATCCAGTATTGTTTTAGAGTGGATTGCACTGATGAAGCCAACTGACTGGTTGAATATTTAGCTATTCATTCAATCCAGTATTGTTTTAGAGTGGATTGCACAGATGAAGCCAACTGACTGGTTGAATATTTAGCTATTCATTCAATCAAGTATTGTTTTAGAGTGGATTGCACTGATGAAACCAACTGACTGGTTGAATATTTAGCTATTCATTCAATCAAGTATTGTTTTAGAGTGGATTGCACTGATGAAGCCAACTGACTGGTTGAATATTTAGCTATTCATTCAATCAAGTATTGTTTTAGAGTGGATTGCACTGATGAAGCCAACTGACTGGTTGAATATTTAGCTATTCATTCAATCAAGTATTGTTTTAGAGTGGATTGCACTGATGAAGCCAACTGACTGGTTGAATATTTAGCTATTCATTCAATCAAGTATTGTTTTAGAGTGGATTGCACTGATGAAGCCAACTGACTGGTTGAATATTTAGCTATTCATTCAATCCAGTATTGTTTTAGAGTGGATTGCACTGATGAAGCCAACTGACTGGTTGAATATTTAGCTATTCATTCAATCAAGTATTGTTTTAGAGTGGATTGCACTGATGAAGCCAACTGACTGGTTGAATATTTAGCTATTCATTCAATTACGGATGTGGTAACTCCGTAAATTACAAAATTTCTCCAAAAGTTGTAAGAAAACATGCATTTTTATGTGACGAGTTTCAAGACAAGGTTCTGTCTTCAAGTTAATCCTAAAATAGCCAGGGGTTGGGGCAAATTCCACTCTGAATATTTTTTCTGTTATCACTGCAGAAGCTCAGCCTTTCAGAATTTTAAGAGTGAGTTTTATGGTCATTTTGACATCAATTTTGTGAGAATGGAACATATCGTTCTAGCACAGCAGGCATTTTTCTGAGACAGGTCAGCCAAATGTATGTTTTGTACATGGACATGTACCTTTGTGTTCAAAGTGCAAAGGCTGACACGCATGTAGCCTTGAACCTCAAATTACTGAAAAACAACAAACATATATGTTTGATTGAGTTCAAATTTCAACTTTATATTGATAAGGAATGTCTTTACATGAACGCTAAATTTTAAACAAATCCGTTGTGGCATTGCCAAAATCTTGGGGGGTGGGGCTACATGGGCAAAAATAAAACGGCTCTTTGAGGGTTAAAGGAGGAAGCTGGGAATCCAACTGATGTTTGGTTAGAATTTCTGATAGTCTCGTACCTTGAATTAAGGTAGCAGCGAGATATGTACATGTACATGTAATTAGTTAAGGGTATTTTTGTGTTAAGAACCAAGAAACTGTCTTTTATGGTGTCTTATTCCTCATGACAAATTTTGCTGATACGGTACGGTACATGAAGTAGCAAGTCAGAACCATAAATTTTCCAAGAAATATGAGACATGCTCATTTGTAGAATTGCTAGCTTGAAATGAAAATTGTTCTCGATGCAGTGTGTCTACAGGACTGAGCCATCTTCCTGAATGATTCCAGGATCTGCAAAACAGGTCAGCAAATGGACTTCTATTGCAGTTAAACACAATATCATCTCTCCATCTAGTAGTACATAGAGGCCTGTGACAGCTCGCCACAATGACATCTCTCCACCCAGGAGCCAATAGAGGCCTATGTGACAGTTCATCACAATGATATCTCTCCACCAAGAAGCAAATCGAGGCCTACGTGACAGTTCATCACAATGATATCTTTTCACCAAGAAGCAAATAGGGGCCTTCGTGACAGTTCATCACAATGATATCTCTCCACCAAGGAGGCAAATAGAGGCCTACGTGATAGTTCATCACAAAGATATCTCTCCACCAAGGAGCAAATACATGTAGAGGCCTAAATTTGACAGTTCATCACAGTGACATCTCTCCACTACGGAGCAAATAGGGGCCTACATGATGGTTCATCACAATGACATCTCTCCACCAAGGAGCAAGGGTTTACGTGACAGTTCATCACAGTGATATCTCTCCACCAAGGAGCAAATTCAGGCCTACATGACAGTTCATCACAATGACATCTCTCCACCAAGGAGCAAGGGCCTACATGACAGTTCACCACAGTGATATCTCTCCACCAAGGAGCAAATTCAGGCCTACGTGACAGTTCATCACAATGACATCTTTCCACCAAGAAGTAAATAGAGGCCTTTGACAGTTCATCATGGTGATGTCTCCTCACTAATGTTGCAAATGAAGGCCTGTGAGATCGTTCATCACAGTGGTGTCCCCTCACTAAGCAGCAAATACAGGCCTGTGACAGCTCACCACATCAGCGTGGCCAGTGAAAACCAGCAATGCCTAATCACTGTGACGTCTCTCCACCAAGTTGCAAGTGGAGACCTGCACAAGGCCAAGTGGATGATGAAGCTCGCAGAGGACGTCCACTGAGGATCCACTGCTGAACGGGTCCTGCTTGAGGGACTAGCTGACTTTTCCTGTATGATAGCTCATCACAGTGATGTCTCTCAGTGCAGCTACAAATGAAGACATGCAACAGTTATCACAATGATGCCTCTCCATCTACATGTACAATTGACATTTCTCCACCCAAGAGCAGATTGCTACAGATCATGACATTAACGGATCTCCACCCAGTAATAAGTGGAAATCTGTGACATTATCAGATTTGACATCGGTCCACCCAAGAACAGACTATGACAGATCATGACATTGATGGCTCTCTATCCAGTAGCAAGTGAAGACCTACATGTATTACAGTTAATCAGTGTTGACGTTTCTCCACCAAATGGCATATTGTTACAAATCATAATGAGACATGTCTCCACTCAGTTATACATGTGTATGCACCCGTGGAAATCGGAGGATTTTCATGATAAAGGTAACTCATCACTTGGTAAAAAATAGAAACCTACTAGCATTTGATAACATCGATATTGTTATGAGTGTGAACTGCAAGACTTTGTAGGAGTTTTCTCCAGCAAATGGCAGACTGTATCAATTGGAAACCCATAACATTGTTTTCTGATGACCATTTGTTCATTCTGGTAAATTCTCTCAAAGGTACATGTACATGTATTGAGGAAAAGTTTAGTTGGTTCTTTTCAGCCATTTTGAATTCATGAGGAAAAAGACCCATACAAGATGGTTTCTTGCTTTTTATTTATTTAATGGTGGTGAAATTATCTGGTTCCTTAAAGTAATGAATATCACAGTATCCCACTTATTCATTAATGTACATCACTAATTTTTTTCTGCTTGAAATGAGTGAGGTCTAGTTCTTTCATTTTTTGATTGTCTACATTGTAGATGGTGTTCTCACTGGAATAAGAAATTCAAAAACTGTTTCAAAACATCAAATGTACAGTTTCAGGGAAAAGGCACGTTACAAAATAAAAAGTGGTTCTTAACTTGTTTTGAGTAGTGCACACATAAACATGACTAAATTTTGTGAGATAATTCAGTATTATGCAGATGCTTCAGATGGTTTAATTGACATGCTCATTTTTGTTCAAACATCACAGAGATATTGTTTTTATTGATTTTTTTTTTGATAAATTAGAAGTAATCATCCGTCCTTGGAACAGTCTCACGACACAGTGTGGGCATTTAGACTGATGAAGTCAAGATTTCCCACTTGAATGTTCATCCAGTTTGAATTTGTAAAGTTCACTCCTTTGAAAAGACACTTTTTTCCGCAAAACACCAATGGGCTGCTCTGACATTGCCTTATTGCGGCCAAGATTTGCAGAGATACATTTACAGTACATTGCAATTGAAAGTTAACACTGAATTGGGATAGGAAATTTTGTTGAAAGAATTCACTTTTATACACACACTCACATTATACAAGGCATGGAATTGATTTCCCACTTGTGAGAAAATCTGTGAAAATCTATTCCCACTTTTTCCCATTTGTTGGAAAATCTAAGAAAACACATTCCACTTATTCCTACTTGTGTGAAAGCCTTTGAAAATCTTTTCCAACTTAAGTAAAAAATTTTCACGTTTTGTGAAATGAAAGTGAATTCCTGCATGGGAAGAGAAAAAGATTTTCCTATTCACAAGTTAACTTTCAATTGCAATGTAATGTACTGTATTACCTTTGTTGGGATTCAGATTTGATCTCAAATTGTACAATTTCCTAATTACATGTATATCTTTACATCAGGTTATATTTTCCTTGAGTATTTAGTAGTACCAGTGGTAATTTAACACCTAAAAAAATGTTTTAAAGATTTTAACACTTAGTAACTGTTCTACTTTGTTCTGTTCCAAAGTGTTCCCTACTCTTGGCAGGCAAAAATTTCAAATCAATGTAAAAGTAAAAGTTGACTTGTTTTTGTTCGCTTGATCATGTACCCAAATGTACGTGCATTGTTTGTGCATTGTAATGCATGTTTTCATTACATGTAGTTAGTGGGAATGCTCTTTCTCCTTGGAATAGCCTCACTTCAGGGTGTCAGCTTAGCTGGCGGAGTTAGAGTTTCCCATCCCAATGGAAATAGTTGAGTCTCTGAAAATGTTAAGTTTGATAAAAATATACAATTGGAAATTGCCAACTTGCTGTTTAATTGAATTGCTCAATATTAAAAATACATGTTACCATTAGCAACTTGCCAAAAGCAGTTTAGAAGTAAAATCAGGTTGCTGACTGTCTATGCTTTTATTAAATTAATTCATTTTTTCCCCCAGTTACTTACTCATTGCCAAATTGATCAAGCCCAAACACAATATTTGTAATTTACTTTAGTTGTCAGGTATTTCATCTTCTTGCACTTGCATATTTTCAAGAAAAAAGGAAAGTCAAAAGCATTGACAATTGAAATAGCCCCTCACACTGTTCTGTCTCTTTTTGGCAGAGTTTAAAATCCCTTTATGATCTTGCTGATTTCTCAGTTTTTAAAAATTATTTTGAAGCTGATTTTCTGAGAGTTGTTTGAAAAAAATACCATTTAGTGCAGATGTTTGCTGGGATCAAGTAACGAGCTTGTTTGATGAAGCAGTGATGTTTGGAATTCTCATTTTGATTTTGTTCTAACTCTTAAAAGTTTGGTGTAAAAGCTGATCACAAAAATGGAAGTGCACTTTAGGTATCTTGATCCTTTTCTGACAAGTACAGGGATTGTACGTAGTTTTGGTGTCTCACTATCATGCATGTGAACATGCTAGGTCAGGCCATTTCTTTGAGTTGCAACCATTGGACATGAAAGTTCTTTAATTAATACGCAAATGACAGGTCTGCTTTAAGAAGGAAAATTGTGAAAGACCAAATGTCCCTCTCTTTCCTGCCTCTTCTGTAAGAGGTCTCCAATATGTTTCATAAATTGTCTCTTTTTAGCATTCTCTTCTAACCTCTGAAGCTCAGACTAACCTCATCAGAGGGCATCAAAGTCTCCTTTCAATTTATGCAATGTACAGTTATGTACAGGATTCAGCCTAGCATCCAGACTCTTCCTGGATAACATTACATGTCTATACATGCAGCTTCCCTCTCCAAGCTCTCTCCTTCAACAAGCTAAGATAAAAAAGGCTTAACTTCTAGTGTTGCTGTTTGCTTCTTAATGAAGAAACTCAGTCTCTTTGAGTTTTCTTTTGTTTTTATCTTCTCACTTCTCAAGTTATTATTACTAGTATTACTGATTTGGCCATTCTTGAACATCAAAGACACAAACATTCCAACCAAAAATAACTCATTACTTCAATATAAAATATGCAATAACAAATCACAATGACATGCACAAACCTGCTACGATAAACATGATAGAAAATGTAAATATTAGGGCCATTTACAATTAGAGAACAAGAATAGAGCCGTCAGGGTTGGCCAGAATAAACAAAAGTAAGATGAGTCACTGTAACCCTAAGGTCTATATAATCCAAACTCTTGAGTGCAAACATTTACAACATGCAACATAAATTATGTAAAAATATTGATATGCAATTGGAGTACACAGTAAGTATATCCAGCCAAATTCCACCTCTATTCCCATAACCTTCCCGTCCTTCACCTGCCCTGTATAATCCCCGCCCTTTTCCACCATTCCTAGTCATTCCACCCAATTTCCTACCCCCCCCACTACCCTAACACACCCCCCATGAAAAACATCTCCATGTCTATCCTCTACACTATCCCCTCTCCTTGATGTTCAACCCATCCCAATATACCGGCTAAGAACCACTGTAGAAGCTCATTATAAACACACATATCCAAATAACCATTTCATAGAATCTGGGTAAATTGCATACAGAGTCCACCAATAAAGAATCTCTAACAGGTGCAGGTAATTTACTCCAGATAGAGGGAAAATGGGAACAGGTGAATTCTTAAGACTTTAAGACTTAAAGTCTGGATGTGATGATGACGAAACCATAAAGTGTCCTGGTGCCAAGTGTTTACAGATGTAGTAGATGTAGCCAATTTGCTGTCAATGGGCCTAAATAATCATTTCATGGTGAAGTTAACCAGGTGTATATTTCTTCTTGGGCTCAGGCTCATCCAATTAAGTGTTTTCAGCCTCTCCTCGTAGCTCATCTCCTCTATCAGCTGCTTGAGTATCATTGAAGTTGCTCTTCTTTGAATTTGCTCCAGTTTAGTGACCAATGAGGTGGTATAAGGACACCATACTGGTAGTCTGTACTCCAAAACAGGGACGACTAGTGACTGTTATAATGAAAAGAGTGATTGGGATAAAGTGCCCCCTGCTACTAGCACTTGCAAGATGAATCCTAGTGTTTGCCTGGTCTTTTCATCCATTCCATCTGTTTTTTTCAGTGGGTGGGGGCCACTGGGAGTTTGTGGGGGGGGGACACGTGCCCCCAGGCCCCCCTGTGCTACTGTGACATAACCAAATCACGTGATACAACAGGGCTGTAGTTTTTATCTCAAGCTGTGCTTTGATACCAAAGAGTGAACATTATATGTCATGCACGCCCCGGTCGTGTACGGTGCGTGGTGCTTGCACTGGGCACCCTAGCAAAGTAGTCTGGATACCAGACCCGATGATTTTGACTATTCTCTTTGAAGATGTTTTATCAGTGGCATCTTTGGGCAGGTAACAGACTACCTAGCCAAACAGATTAAACGGCTTCGTCCGAATCTGTTCTCCAGAGCTAGGTCTATGACTTCATTCCATAGGCAATGCATTGAGACACCAAGACATTAAACCTAGTCGTAGCTTTGGAAGCCTGTTTCGGACACAGCCGCAATGGACTTCAACATGAATACACAGACTTTGACTGACATCCGGTGCTCTTGAGAAATGTATTGTTTAAAGAAAAAGTTACATTTCTAATTGTAATCAAAAACATCTAGGGTTTTTTGGTGGATTAATCTCTGACATTGGTGGGTTTTATTATGTTTGTGGCTTAACGTGGTCAACGCTGGGGATGCTATTTTGTACACCATCATTCCGGTCCAAAAGCCTTGGGGGTGCTGTAGCACCCATAGGACTCCCCGTTCCCGTGGGCTTAATTGTAAAGGGTCACAAGAGAGTGATTCAAGTGGGGTTTCCTGAGATGAACATTGTGATGCAACTTTTGTCCCTGAGTTTTATTCCTTGAGGTTTGGCTACTTTTAAAAATAAAAATATAACACACAAAGTGTAAGATTCCCATCATAATGCCATTTGGAAAACTCCTGCCTTATGAGTTATTCAAAGCCCTGGAAAGCCACAGTAAATTCAACTTACAACCCCCCTGAGGTTTGACTGGGTTTTACTCTCACAACCAGCAATTTTTGAAGATGATTTTATTGTTATGTTGAGTATCAGCTGTCCTGTTTGAACCTAACAAAACAATGGGTAACTGCAGTTGTTGATAGATGGTTTGATGGCTAATTGTGTAGTGGAACTAGACAGACCTTTTTCCATCAATTCATAGTCCAACTTTGTGATTAATTTTAGAATGGAAGTTCCAAGTATCGGGTGTTTGTTTTCACAAGGCAGGGTACAGGAAGGTTTCATAAAACAGAAAGTATCACTATGTCATTGGAACCGTCAATACGTTTAAGTTTGAGTGAACTGAATTCATAGTTGTGCATGTACATGTATGCTCTGATATTGACATTTCATTTGGTAACAAATTGAATTTGTACTAGAGGATTTACTCCAACATGTGATCTCCTGTGAGCAAAGCTGTGAGATTAAAGTGAAAATTACAAAAAATGAACCTGTGGTCAGCCATGTTTGCTTGCAAAGTGAAGGTAGAATATCCTGTACCCTGCCATTTCATTAGGAATAATCTGTCAAGCTAACTCAGTTTTTTTCTCTTTTTTTTCAGCAAGCATGCCATTGATCAACTGAACTTCTACAAACCCCTGGCTGGCACCCAAAACTACAGATGAACCTTCCATCCCTGATGTCTCTACCTGATGTCAATGTGTGGGCATTTTCTTCGTGACTGGATGGACTTACATTTATCTTGGGAAAAGGGCAAATCCATGGCATAGGGAGGATCAAAGAAATGATTTGATAAAATGTTTTCCACTGTACAGATGATCGGCGTATGCCAATGGTATTCTGAAGCCAAACACACACTGTGCTCAAGTTTTATTATAGTTTTTCAAGGAACATTATAAAGCATTTGTTTGCAAAACAATTGACTTAAACCTGCTTGCTTCCCTGCTGAGTTATTTATGAGAACTGCCAATGGGTTTGCCCTATTAAGATATGAGTCGAAACCAGGCACATACACATATCAGTGACAAAACCAAAATCAAGACTCATTGATATAGTTTTTAATGTTCAGTCATTAAGAATCCAGTTTACACTCAAAAGCCTTTTTAGTCACAGTTACTGGGAAACACACAGATCCAGTCTAGAGACATTTTTGTATAAATTGTGCTCGTACAATGTAAACATGTGCATGTAGTTGAAAGTGTTTCCCTGATATTGTCATTACTAACTCGCATTAAAGTCAACAGATGTGTGCTCTCGTCAACCGTTAGTGAAAGAAGTTAATATATTTGACATGTTGCATTGAAGACTCTGACAGCTCGTGCTGCAGAAATTTCAGAGAAAGGACAGTATCTCAGCTGTTTCGTTTTAAATTTTAAACTAGTTCAACAACGGACAGTTCTGTTTTATAAGACAGTTCAGAGATGAAGGCCTTTATATAAAGTATAGTGATTTCTGATTTGTTAATTTAATATCCAATTTGATCACAGCAAACTACCATTTGTTTGGGGACATGTGCCTGGTTTCACTTTGTTAATTTGATGTAAATGTTTAATGTCATCAGCCTTAATATTCATAGTTTTTGACATAAGGATTTGATACTTGTTAAATGATGTACGAAGTTAGAGTTTTAGACTTTTTCCTATTTGAAAGATACATGCAATCTACACTAGCACATCATATGAACATCAGGCCTTAAAGGAACCAGGAAATATATTTTTTTTGTACCTTTGGGTTTCAATCAACCTCATTTTATATTTTTGTTCTGCAATTTTAACCCAATATTTTGATGACTTTTTGCATATTCATGAGAAGAACTATGATATCATCCAAGGCACTGAATCTAAACGTTGCACTGATTTGTGCACATAACATTTCTAGATTTTGTTAATCACTGCTGTGGCAGATTTCTTTTTTTTTGACGATTTATTGCTGTGTAAGTATATGGCAATAATCCAGCAAAAATTCCTTTTCACAGAAATGTTCCCAGATAAAAAATTTGGGGTTCACAATTTGAACACGAAAAACATGCAACCTGAACCATGTCTTCCTGGATTTACATCAAAGCAAAAGCGCCCTCACTTGTCCAGAAATGCTTTTTTCAAAAAGTGCGCTGTTCAGTTCACAAAAACTCAAAAAAGATGTCAAGCAGTGTTCATACATGGAAGAAGAGTACAGAGATAGACAAAAAGTGATTCTAAGAAAAAATCGTTTCCTGGATCCTTTAAGTTTTTAGTTGAAATGTTACCGTAATACAGCTTGATTCCACTGCCTTGATGTGCATTGGATGTTTAGCCATGACAGTTATTTCTTGCTATTACCAAGTAATTTGGAAAGAGCTACACTTTGAATTTCGATCCCAATTTAAGACCAAAAAAATGAGTTTGATGCTCATTGATTTTGTGGACTCCACTCAGAAAGGTCTTGAATTTACCGTTTAACGTTTTCTTTTGAGATTCACAAATCAGCATCCAAAATACACAAAATTATGCCATTTATTTGATGTGCTGGTGTAGATGCGTTTCCAAGTTGATACTTTGCAAAAATAAGATTGAATTTTCATGTTGAGTGATGTGTTGTCATTCAGTATATCTGCTGTCTATTTCAAGATATTGCAGTTCATGAGTTTTGGTCTACAATCAAAAAGATTTTGCAAGTAGTAACTAACATGGCACTGCATGCAATTTTATGTTATTTCAAAATGAACCAGCGCTTAATAATTTCAAGTATTTCAACAATTGGACTGAAACTTTGAAATAGACAGCAGATGCACTCATCTTTGGGAAGGTTACTTTTAGAACTCACTGCACCACCAAATTCAATAGATTGTCAGTTAATTAAAACGTGCTTGCTGAAAAAGCTTTTTGAAAACCAAATTAAACTTTGGTGCAGTGTCTTCACAGAAGGGCGGGGAAATAGAAAAATGTAAGTAAAGGGCTCTGTTGTTTCTAGAGACACAAAGAAATAACACTAAAGATAAAATGAGTCAGTTCTTCGTTTCACTTTATTCAGTCTGCATTTCAACTTTGAACTATGACCTGACCTTTGAACTTTGACACGACCCTTGAACTATGACATGACCCTTGAACTATGACCTGACCTTTGAACTTTGACCTTTCAACTGGCCAAAAAAAAAGCCCAGCCACATGCAGGCCTTCCTGATGCGCACAAGCATGTCCCCACCCACAGACACCAACTGGTGGCAGTCGCCCGACTATCAACATCAGCCAGTGATCAGCTTATTGATGAATGTACACAAACACCCCTTAATATCTCACAAGTATCTGAGCAATGGTAGACGACCACAGTCGACTTGCAACATAAATAAGGATCCTAGTAACTCTGACAATTGGTTCATTTTCTACAAAGCAGATGTTTCTTTGGGTTATGTGATACGCCGCACGTCTCCATGGAAACCCACCACCCACTCTAGGAATGACTTTTTAAGAGACACTCTGCATCCTCCCTTGATTGCCCCGAGAACATTTCAGATGATCAGTTGCATCTTGTCTTTTAATCTAATGAAATGGAAGATACAAATAGTTCTTTTTTTTTTGCAAGTTTCCTCGGACATAGCAACAGTGTCACATTATGTCGGCTCAATTAATTTGGCCCTCATTCATACTGTGCTTTCACATAAAACTCTTCAATCGTTGCTGTTTTATGTATCCAACATGTTCCACAAATGAATCTTGTATTCAGCAGTGTGTTGGAGTAGCAAGCACAAAGATCTACAAACAAAAACCATGCTGGCATAAATAGCCGTTGCACAAATTAAAAAAAAAATGGAAGTAGATAAACTTGCTGTTTGCATGTTTCATGAAAAAGGTTTTCGATATTAAGCTTTACATGTGGAAGAAGCACAAGCTTGACGTGGAAGCACACACATTTCCTAGATTATTTCCTTGATATTGAACTCCAAATAAGAAGTTATATTCCTTTTTTATTTCTTTGAAGTCATGAATCGGAAATTCACAGAGCCAACAGATATTTGTTAAGAAAGATATTTTTCAAAACTTCCCAACGATACAGAAATGTTCGCAAATCATTCAGACATATTGCCAAATTTTTTTAAACAAATGTGGGGAATGCCATCACAACTCTATTTCCATTAAATGCAGTGTGTTCAAAGTAATACATGACTTGTAAATACCCAAGCATCAACACATTTTTTTTTAACACTGCAGAAATTGATGCTGCACTGTGAACAAAAACTGCTTTTTTTGCAAACCTTCAACTTCTCGTTCTAAAAGCCAAATCCTTATGAACTCAAACATTTCAGGTTTTCTTTTTTAATTAGACTTCCAAGCACCCTTCTAATAACTGCTTTGGGAAATGTTCAGAAAAGAATCGCTTTCACCTTGAAAGTTGAACACATTTTGGCCTGGTGTGCCTTTCCAAAGTTCCATACTTCTAAAGTACCACACTACTCAGTGACTCGGTGGACGATGTGGTAGGCAATCTGCCAGTCGGTATCCATAGAAACTGTAGCATCCAATGACACGGGGTTAGCCTGTCCCATACTCCATGCTAAATTTAATTGAAGTTTTCATGAATTCATGCACTGTACAATTTATGGTTGCACATCCTCCTTATTACTCCCTAAACCCAGACATTCTCATGGCGTTATATTGGAGTAGGCTTGTCTGCATAAGGCAGGCAATGCCCATGCTCACATGCAGACCGAGGCAGGTCCTGGGAAAATCAACAGGTATAATGGACACTTTAGAATAACAAAAACCCTCACTAATCTGGTCAATTTTGTAGAATTCCCAGGATTGATGTCAATTACAAAAGCATCTACAAAGACTAAAGATCCTTGATAACTTTGCAGACCCATTTCACTCAATCCAATATTAAATCTCAAGCAAATGAGCTGTTGTTTAAATGTGCATACTGAAATCCACAAACAGCATTCAGCACATTGATCCAGGAACTTGTGATAACAACGTTTAAAATGTGCTTTTCTTACTCGCAAAGCTGTCTATGACAGTTCATAAGCTTTCATTGTTTCAGTTTTGAAATCTGGAGAGAGATATTGGAAAACAAACCATTTTTCCTTCACTGAACAAATGTGACAAAGCAGACGTATTTTACGAAGAAAACATTAAACTTGTCAGTATTTTAGAGATTGGCAAATAAGCAGATTTCCAAACTGCAACGATCATGTGTAAATACACATGTAACAGGAACCTGGTGAGCCATGTACATTTGCAGCTTCAATAAAGTAGAAAGGAATACACGATTGTATGGTACCAGTTGGCTAAAAATGCCATTTCAACTGTCTCACTTCAAGAGTGGTCCAAACTTGATTTTCCCAGAACCTGCCTTCAGTAAATACCTTTGACCTAAAACCATTTACTTTGCGACTAAGGACCAGAAGATGCAGAACGTTCGTAGACCCTGATGCATATTCAAGACATCTGAAAAGATTGTCTTTGCAATTGAGGCACCTGCATAAGATTGCCCTCACTTTTAAAGTCACTTGAAACACACTTTGTTTTGAGGAAAGTTGAACTGTTTTTAAGAATGCGTATGCCTACCACATAAAATAAGTGTGGGACACTTATTTGCATTTACGTTAAAAAAAAAGGGGAAGATAAACGTTTGCGAAAAGATCACAAATGCAAACCATAAGCAGGTTGTGTTGTGAGTTCAAACTTTGAGGAAGCTCTAAGATCTGAAGGCCTCTGTGACTTAAGTTCATTATAACAGAGGGAAAAAAGTTCAATCTCTTGCTGAAAATCTGGCCGTCAATTTCGCATGGAACTTGAACTTTGACCCAAAAAACGAAGAAATTCCAATCTTTACAAAACTTTGTTCACTTCTCAATGGCATGAGCGTAAAGTAAAAAACAAGGAAATCCGCTGATCTGAGGAAAAGTTGCACGTCTGAAAGGTGTGTAAGATACTGGCCAACTTTTCAAGCCAAATGCAACAAGTACTGAGTTTTGAAAGCCATTTGTACAACATTTATGAGATATTTTTTACCACAACTGCATAATTTGTAACACAGGCCCTGCTATTTTTGTGCCATGGAGCAATATGTACATGTACTACAACATGGGCTATGAACAGCAGCCAAGTTCAAACTCAACACATGAACTTCTTGGATGTTGTGTTTACACAGGTTTAGGTGTGAATCATTGTTTATGGAGACACAGTGCATAGTCAGCAGTTTCAACTAACAGCAAACTCCATGAATATTGGATGTGTGATTATGTTTACTCGTTCTCTGTCGTGAACTGATTCATGCAGATTAGGGAAGGATATCTTAATAGCAGATTTGTTTTTTCCTCTTTTAGATCAAGTTGTTGGAGAATTTCCTTTTACTGGTTTATTTTAAAACTATGAACTCAAGGTCAGTGCATAACTGAACCAAATTTTGAGAAGAAAATGATCTTTGTTAATCATTTTGCTGCTTTTCAACCAAATGAGTTAACTACTGTTCATTATTCACTCCAGATGGCTCCATTTAAGGGCAATGAATTTCATTGAATCAAATTGTTTATAGTCATAAGGACACATTTCTCTGACTAAACTGGAAACGAATAGTCTGTAACCGATTCAGTGCTGATGGAATAATAGTGGTTGGTTCAGTAAATGCAAACACTTTTCTCACCCTCAAGAAATTAACCCTTAACCAGACCTGACCTTCTTGACTCACAACTGAGTACATATTGTACCTAGAGAAATGAGACTCAGATGTGGATGCCACAAAAACTTCCACCCAGACTCCAGGTTCAAACTACGTCCACAGACACACATATTCATCCTATATATTTGTGACCGGCTCTAGAAAAATGGGTAATAAGTCGCCAGATTCAGGTTAGGAGTTTTTGATATGGTTGGATTGTGTATATCAAAAGCTACATTTTGATATATAAATGACCGCTCTAGCGTATTGCGCTTTGAAGATATCCACATTTTTTGATTCAATAAAAGCACTTTTTGGGAAAGTTCAGAAAGTGTAGCACTTGGAAACACAATGCTACAATGCTATGTAGGATTTCCTATTCCATGATCAATTTTTCATCTTTGTTCATTAGTATCCATGTTTGTAATCACAAATTCTGAAAATATGTTATAAAAGCTATGAAAGGAAACAACAAAATCATGTTTTAAAAGAAATTTTGCCCTCTCCAAATAGAACGGCTCGTAACATGTTTTGGCATTGTGCGACTTATTACCCTGTTTTGCAGAGCGGGTCACATTTACAACAAACTACATGGAGCGTGATGGTCTTCAGTCTAAGGCAATAAATATCCAAACTGTTTATGGGGCTTCAAAGTTTTGCAATACATGACACTGCAATTATTGTATCCAGATTTGGAAATGACTTGCAGATCAAAAGAAAATCTGATGATTGGTATTTTTTATTTCATGATTTGATCGATGCATTTCTCTTTGAATGAAATGGTCTTGATCAAGGCACTGATAACAACTTGACTTTATCACACAGGGATACTAGAAGATAGACTCTATATGGACTCTGGTTAAACTACTTCAACAATGACACCCATACATATCTGATATACATGTAGGCATACATGTAGCTTGGGGTTCAAGTCTTCTACCAGTCTGAGAATGGTACACTGGGTGCAGTGGTATCCATTAGAGGAACACAGCTTGGACTAGAATGTTCATAGAATGACAGCAGTTCATAAGCCATTATCTCTTCAGTTGATGTCAAGTGTTTTACTTTTATCCGCCAATTTATCTGATGGAAAAGGTTTGGAATATTAAGCAAATTGTGATGCAGTGAGTTTAGACACTCTGCGCTCAACATTGCATTAGGAACAGTGGATGGTCAACTATTCAACCATTGATCTTCCAAGCTTCTAGGTTTACCGTAAGCTTATCTGTAGCCAAAATATGAGGTTCTTGATTCAAAGAATATTCCAATATTCAATGTATCAAAGAATAATACAGTTCTTGCAAAGAGAAAAAACACTTGTCATAACCTTGATCAAGATTGTTCAATTACAACATCAAGAGGGTATTTTGGAGTCAGATTTTACTTTTGGCATTGCTAGTGGCGTAGCTTGGAGGAGGGATGTTGGACGGTCAAGTCTACCAATGTAGCAGACGGCAATATTCTTCATAAGTTTCATGATTCCAGAGATCTGACCATTGGCTTCTGATCTCTCTACAGAGGAGAAATGAAATGTCTCCAGATGACATGCAAGATACATGTACTTTCTTAATTCCTGGGCATACAGGTTGCCCATGTGCCTCTTGTACGGGAAGGGTGCTTGCCACAAACTCCTCCTGAGATGCTACTCCAGAAGTGATTCCCAAACCACTGGTGGACAATTTGGAGCCAATGCTGGGCATTTAAATGCATAAACATCTGAAAAATTCCCGCAGAATTCTGCTTTATCTGACTAGATTTGTCTTTTTCCCTGTGACAGATGACAAATGGGAAAGCTCACAGATTACAGACAGCAACTCTGCAATTAATGGCTGTCAGGGTTAACCAAGCTTTGCTCAATACTGTCACACCAGGATTAGTAAGAAGGAGGCTCAATCTTAACAGATTGGATGTATCACAAAGCTATGTATGAATAGCCTCAACCTCTTTTACTGCTTTTTTTTTCAAATAGGAAAATGAGTGAGTAGGAGACAATCATATTTGTAGTTATTTTACGTGAATATGGCCATCCAATCATTAAGTATACTAGAGTTGGCCTATTGGCTCAATATTTGTCCAGGTTGCAAGCCTACTCTTGATAAACTGGTCACTCAGCAACTATGACTTCAGTTATACTGCATCCCTCCCCGGTTGCTACGCCACTGCATATTACCTTAGACTGAAGACCATCTGTGCATTACCACCTTGTTCATACAGACTATAGCCCTACTCCTAGCCATGAGATACACAGTTCGGTTTAGCAAGTAAGACACCAGGATGTACAACCATTTTTGTTTACACCAGTGCATGAATTAGTTCTACAAACTTCAATTAAACTTACCATGGACCTTGTGGCTGGGACTGGCTCCCCGTGTCGATGCCACAGTTTCTGTTTTAGGATACTGAGAGGCAAATTGGTACCCAATCTCCCAGGCCATTCACTCCTGATGAAAGGGGAACACACACTCCATTCCCAATTTGCTCCCCAACCTTAACCTCCTTTGGTATTTTACTATTCTCCCTTTGGAGTTGGAACTAACAGCAGAGGTTGAGTTTTCTTCAGGAGACACCACAGAGAGCCTTCTAGGGTGTGGACGTTTTCCAGTTCCATGTAATATTGTCACTATAGGAAAACTGTCAAAGGAAAACTTGCCAGAGCTCAAATTGTATCCAACTAATGCCAGCTGCTGGATGTTTGAGGGTCAGTGATGTGACATAAAGGGACAGCAGAATTTGCTGTATAGAGTGGCATTGCATTTGAATGGTCCTCTCTGATGAAATCTCCAGTCAACATATGACCAGATTCAGGAATATGTGTGTTTCCTGTGGAATTGGAGTGAATGGTCCTGGATACATCGTCCACCAAGCCTTCTACCAGGGTGGTTCTTCTATATGAATGCACACCAGTAATCTCCACAGCAGTTTCAAGAGTTCTGCTTCTCTTTTTTTTCTCTGATTTTTTTATTTGTGACATTTTATCTTTTGCTTCTGCAATTTACACATGAATTGGAAAATATTTGATGGCACTACCACAAGAAATTTGACATTTTTCAGTTTGAATGAATGCTTTGAGAAAACAGCTTTTATAAAATGCTTTCCAATAAGGATTCTAGTTTTGGAGTTTTGGAACTGGAGAAAATGCACCACTTGCAGCATTTTGCACAAAGGACTACAATCGGCACAATCTGTTTATTTGAGATATTCAGTGTGCTTCCAAAAAGCTTGCATTCTTGATCTTCACATTAAAATATTTGGTACACAGAACTACAAGTTGCTTGTAATTACAGAATGTTTGCTTAAAAAAAAAGCATCATTTACCATGGAATTTTAAGCTCAACTTCTTTCCACATTATGCATGCATTCGTTGCTTGATTGACTGATATTTTGCAATCTATTTCATCCATTTTAAGATGTTTTCCCGGAACTCAACAGGTATGTTTAAACAGAACTTCATGACTGCACACTGCTTGACAAGTGACATTGGAACATGTGAATACAATAACAGTCAAGATACTAGAGTTAAATGATGGAAGCTATCCAGCATGAATGTGGGTTAAAACAACTGGCCTAACATCCTGAGACACTGTTGAATATCTGAGGAAACCCACAAAAAGGGACCATTTTGTACATCTCCCATCTTCTCAGATCAAAAACAAAGATGTAATGAACTCTTGAAATGTCAAGTGAGCAATGGCAGAGTAGATGCAGAAGTGTTCTCTTGGGTTGCCATCCCTGGAGCAGTGGTTAAGTACATCTGCTTGACAGACAAAATGACCAATTGCCAAAGTTAAGAGGATCCTTACCATGTTACAGTCAACCGAGATATCCACTATCACCCAGACTTGCAAGATTTCAGGAGGTTGTATACATCACCAACAGCTGATTCACAAGCCAATGCAGATAGCAGGCAACCACCAACCTGTCAGTGTCTGTGGGCAGGGAACACACTTGCACGCACCAGGAAGGCCTGCATGTGACTGGGCTAAGAGGTTTTGATTTGGTTTGCCTGGAGGTAAAACACAACAATGTACATATTAGTGTGAATGTTCCAAACAAGAGATTAAATAGAGTAGAATCAGCACTTCAATTACAGAGGAGACCTGCTGCGCTACTTTTTGGAAAAAAACTACATTAATCTTCATGTTGCCTCTTTAGAAGCAACGGCTGATGCATTTGAACTTGAAACGACATACAACAAAAAACAAAGTTTATAAGGTTCCCTTCCAAAGAACCCGTAGGCACTGCAGGCCCACTTTTTGACTTAATTTTGTCAAACTTTATACCTTGGGTTTTCACTTTGACAGAAACTGAAGTTTGAATACATGAGTTATCGCAGTCTCTTCCAACAACTCCTATAGCATCTTCATTGTTTGAATTTAGGAGGCTTCAATCTGTGCTGATTATACTCAAGGTGCTATGTGTAAGATGGGTCATACATGTTAACCTCTGAATCAATTAAGAATTAAGGTGCAATATGTGCTTCTTGATTGGGCAAATACAGGAAAACAACTGCAAATAGTTAGAATTGCTACAATTATTTTGCTCATTTAGAATTAAACATTACATGTAAGCTGGAGTTTGTGGTTACAGCATTTCGTGTAGGAAAAAATTGTTTTGCAAAGATGCAAGGTTTGGATAAGAACAGTGATTTGGGTTCTACTTGTCTTCACAAGCAATCTTAACAGATCAATATTTTTTCCATAATTCAGAAGTCCGCATACTGTGATGAACACTTCATCTGAATGGAGACAACTGATAAAAGAAGCTATCAAGATGAACTTTACAGGCATTTTAGGAAATAGTGGATTGGTGGTTGTAGTAATATTGACCCATCCTACAGGCAGCTTTGGAAGGTTTTACCATTCAGGCATTTGACAATAGTTTTAACAGAAATTTCTTTATGGGAACCAGCCCTCACATAATGTACACATGCAATATTTGGTTCAAAATTTGTTTGCATAAGATACATGTACTGTTCCTTATGACAAGAATAGAAATATGAAAAATACTGTCCAAATTTGATAACCTGAACATGTTTCTCAAATGGTTTGGACGACAAGTCCTTCACATTCTTTTACGGTTTCAGAATTTAGTTTCAAACATTTTGCAAATTTTTAATGAGTGACTGTTGTGAGGGGCTGGCCATGAATGTAATCCAGAAAAAAAAACAACTAAGGAATGTTCGATTAAATTACTGACTTTTTACAGAGTCTGGTTTTCACAAACATAGTTCTGTCCCAGTGGTGTATATCCTAATGGCTTTCTTTGTTTTGCCTTGAAAATTTGTCCATTCTTCACACAAAACAACCCAAGGAAACTCCAAGTAAAGAAAGTGACTTGAGAAAATCTGATGATTGATTTTGACTGTGCTAGAGCCTACTTCTTATGCTGATAAATTTGTCTACATGTACATGTACTTCCCAAAGATGATATGGGCATTACTTCTCAAGTACGGCATCAAAATTTGTTCACACAATACAGCCATTTTAAGCTATATGATTGAGCTGCGATTGGAACACTTAGAAATCAGTTCTAACTCTACACCACTGGTCATCCACACTCCATTTTTCTTTAAAACCAATGTCCTTTCAGATAATACTGTCCATGGCAGGTTTTCTTTACATTAGCAGCACTGAAAGGCTACAGGTTAGAAGTTCATCAAAGTGTGCAGTGAAAGGACGGTCTTAAGATTAAAGTCCACTGCAGAGGATAACTCAGTGCAAGTCTCCATGTATTCTCCACATAACTAGATTCAAACTGCAGCATGTGAGCTCCAACTTGCATCCATGAAAGACGGCTCAACAAGTGTGTGCTACAACACATCTTTAGGAACACACTATCCATGCACTGCGATGTTCACTGTGATGTTCACGATGAGTCTCTGATGGTCACTCCTACAGTACAATCTCATTGCTACGATAACCTCTCTCTATACAACCAGCAGAATTTCCCCATGGTGCAGGTGGATAATGAACTTCTCCATTCTTAGTGAAGATGGCACTTCTTGAAACGTCATCCTTAACACCTTGAGGAATGCCTGTCCAAGATCCATACCTGATGAATAATAAAGAGAAGATTTGGACTAAATGAGTTGTGCATTATGTTATGGTTTGGATGTGATTGACAAGAAACAACTCTATGAACAAATTATTATTAGATTCAAATGTCTTCCAAGAAATGCCTACAATTCTGAACCAAATCTCAGACATTGCAGCCAAATACATTTCAAGTCCACATAAATCGGAGGGTCCCGCACCTTTAATGCTGGCTAATTTTTATGACAATGTGCGGAAAACAAAAGTGCAAATCAAAATCAATAAAAAAAAACCATGACAGGGGAGGGCTGATTGTATGCAAGTAGGACATTCATGACATGAATTACAATGTGCATTAGCAAACCTGCACAGTACACTAATGTAGAAATGATTATTACACATTTATTTGATGACTGGCAATCATACCTGTGTTTCAAGTCAACTATATTTGACACATTTGAGCCCTATTTGAGGAAAAAACCCACAAAACAGCCCTGATGAGTCAAGTAGCAGAGTTACTCACCTGGCTGCTTTGAGTAAGAGCAGCACTGAGTCAGAACCACAGGAACATGTACTGTAGGGAGTACACACCAGACACTATGGCAACAACAAAGGCTGTCAATCAAATACTTGGTGTTGTCTCTCATTAGGATGAAGGTGGATCTCAGATGAAGAGATCAAGTCATCTCTCCTTGTCCTGCAATAAACAAAGAACATTCAGTCTTAGGGTTATCCAATGATCTGTCATTTATATACAAGTCAAAACAAAATAAGAACATACACGTACATGTCAGTGTTCTCCATGGGCTGTCTCCCCTGCCAAAATTTTGGGTCGTGCTGCTAAAATTTTGCCGCCCTGCCAAAATTTGTGCCACCCTGCTATTTTTTGAGTAATGTATTTTTCCCCGAATGTCTACTTTCTCAAGATTTTAATAAAAAAGAGGTTTACTGCAGTTTGTGGATGGAGTTTGAGTTTACCAACGATGCTTATGATGCACTGACAATGACAAGGAACACCAAGAGTTGAGTGCAGCATGAGTCTATATGTGACATTGCGTTATGTAAAGCATGTGTAATGGTGTGGACTGGACCCACTCTTAACGTATAATGCATTGTTAAAATGTAGTAGCGTTGAGAACCAGTTTATTCAAGCAGAAATTCCTTAACGCAAGAGGGCGTATTTTTTGAAAACTAGGCTGGGGCCAAATAACTTGGCTATGGCCTGATGTTATACACAAGTTTATGTAGAGAGGCCGCAGCCAGTTCCCAATTCGTCAACGTGTAATTTAAAGCCACAGCCCAATGAATGATTCGAATCTCAGATCTCAGGTGATTGTTGGCTACCTACAATGTACCATTATGCATAGTCAACCTCCTGTCCCAAAAAACCACTGCGTATGTTTTGTACATGTACACATACATTGTATTGCGCAAGCATGTACATGTACATGAGTGCATGTGACTGGTACTCGCGATGCAACATTGTTTTGTGGAGTGTGTGCAGGGGCCAGTGGAAGGACCATGCCATGCCTGAGCGGCCCCCACGCTCTGCTTTGATGGAGGGTTACATCATTTTTATGACGTGAGCTGGAAATTGTAAACTTATCTTTGCCTGAACATATTTCTTTTGTCCTTTTCTTTTCAAGGGCGCATTTTGAGGCTTGTTTTTACTCTGCCTTTTCACAGTCAACTGATCATTGAGAAAACCGCATGCTCTGCTCATCTTAAGCATGTCTCAAGTCACTAACATGACTAAGGTTCTGCTAAAAATGATCCACAAATTAAAATAATTTTGTCATCAAGTCTTTTGATGAAGAAATTCCTCCTGAAGAATATCATAGCCAATATTTCATGTTGTAAATGCAATCGGATTTGGGGCCAAACTACAGATGAAAGTGAACTGGAAATTGCCCCAGAATGCACCACAGAGCATCTAGAATCCAAAATTTTCTGGGGCCCTTAAGTGGGCCCCGGACCCCACGCCACAAGGGCTTCACGCTCACAATTTTGTCTACCGCCCTGCCAAAATTTTCGGCTGTGGAGAACACTGCATGTCTCTTGAAATATGACCAGCATATTGAAGCACTTTTGTAAAATGTACAAGTATATCAGTGTGCATCATCAATTAACCAGATAATTTAAATCAGTTCCATACATGTAGAACAATCATTTTGTTTAACTAAGCCAAAAATGTGGCTAGTTCAAGCCAGACGAATACATGTACACGACTAGATCTGCAGACAAAAACAGATGTGAATTTGTTTTGGAGGGGACGAACAATGTCAACAGAAAAGTCAAGTAAGCTGATGTCATACTGAGAAAAAAAGCTTTAGAGACAATAAAAATGGTTGTTTTGGGGGTTCAGATGTATCTATGAAACCTTGATGTACATTTAAGATGGGTTGTACAATGTAAGATAACAGGAACACTTGTGCTGTACCACCAGAAGGAAAGAAGTTTAAAGTTCTGAGTTTAAAAAATGACTGGCATATTATGAATTTTGAACTGAATGACATATAAAAGCTCTACAGCATGCCATATGTTATGGAGACTGATTGTGTCATTATTCACAGTAGGTATGCACATGTCTATGAATGTCCAAGGTGGCAAAAGTGTAGGTGCTTCAATGAATATGTACAGCAGGGTTTTCAGAATATTTCCCTCCAAATAATGGACAATAGTAAGGGTAGGACTTGAACTCCAATGTATTTGTATTCATGAGAAGCATGTTTGTCCCCCCCCCTCCAACATGCAGTACACTCTTCTTCTTATTTTAAAAGTCTCAACGTTTGGAAGAAAGGATAGCACTTTTAAAAAGATTTTAATAATTGGTCTCCAACATTCTTAGGTCAATGAGAAGAGCACATTTGTCTGAGTATAATTATACAGCATGTATTTACAGCAAGTATTTTTGGGCAGTATGCATAAATTCATTTGAATCGTGCTTGACATCATGGTGTTGGTGTTCAATTCAATATGTAGTTTTGCATATCCTGAGAAATCTGGTTACCAATGTCATTTTGTTACAGTTGTCCTGGGTGTGTATTGTTTTGTTCAGCTGACGTATCAAATACACATTTTCATCCGAGATGAGCCATTTGCCATTCAATACATCCAAAATGCCTGGGAGAAGGTCACAAGTTCTCCACTGTACCTGTATAAACAATCATGAATGGTACACAGTGTCCCCAAAGTATGTGCATGTACTTACAGATTTGTCATGAAGTTTGCACTACCAGTTTGATAGTACAGCCAGCCCATCCTCTCTACAACCTAAGCTCCTGGCCAGTGATCTACACATACATTCATGAACAGTGTACAGGAAGCATATGGTGGCTGGAAAAGGGACCCCTCATCAGCTGCCAGAACCATGCTCAATGCATTTCATCTCAAGACCAAGTTCTGAAGTAAAAAAGAAAAGAGAAACAAGTATGAATGTTACTTTAGTCAACTTTTAAGTTAGAAGTTAAGTGTACTAGATGTAGCAAGGAAAGACCTTTATTTCATGGAATGGACTTGACTTATGATATATGCATAAAACAGAGAGCAATATTCTAAAATACATGTATTGACATTCCATGAAGCCTTTATAGAACTCTGCAAAAGTTTCATTTTCACAACAGACATCTTGTCTCTGACATGTCCTCAATACCGTTCATGGAAAACAACCACTTTGAGGAAAAAATGAATGAAACTCATTTAATACAAAACAGGAAATGTCATGCATGAGCATGGGTGGATCCAGGATTTTACAGAAATAAAAATACAATGGATTCATCAACCGAAAATGGCCGTGAGAGATTTAAGAGGCATTACATTTCTTCATACTCAAAACGGAAGCCTTTTTGTAATTCTTCGTATGGCTGTTTTCCCTACTTATGTTGTACTTTGATGTGGTTTTGCAGTTTGTGGACCCAAATGATCAACTTTCACTGGATGGATTACCCTTGTTAAAGATAGTTTAAATAATACATGTATAATCCTACTGTAGGCCAAAATAATGTACACGTACACGCAAATATTCATTGTGAACAATTATATGGTCAATGTCGTGTTAGATTCAGGGGTGTGATTTGGTAAAATTGAAAAATCCACGAAACATACTTCGGAGGGTTTTGCAAGTCATGTCGGCCACAGCTTCCCTACAAATCGCAGCATTTCTATTTGATTATAGGAGGAGATTCTGGTACTACATGTACATGTACACGTAAGCCACCACAAGAGCTGTTCTTACTTTGAAGGATACAATTATAACATTTACTGCAACAAAACTCTTGTCCTCATTCACTTCAATTGCAATTAGCTGTAATTGATGACAATCAAAAACCTACATTGTAGAAGTGTCATACACACACAAATGCAGTTATCAGTGATCCACAAAATTTTATCACAATTTATTAAAACTGAAAACTGTCTCATACAGATGTGTACTGCATTACTTGTGACACCACGTGCACTTGCAGTACCCGGGTTTGTTGATTTTCAGGAGAAAGTTACGATAATATATCGATTTCCCTTTGGTTAATTCTCTGTCCACCTCGGTTTCCAGCCAGGAAAAGTTTCCAAGAATTCTTTAATCCTCTGTCTACATTCAGATCTCCTTCCTTACCGACTACCCTGTATGACATTTTTTATGGATGTCAACAACATCAGACCACCACGAGAACGAAATGCAATGGTAGATGGATGCAAGTTGTATACAGTGCATGCAACGACAACACGTGTCCCGTGCAGACACACACAGCAAACGTACAGTGCGTACACTGTACAGTACATGTACATACAAAAAAAATGATCATACCACTGGCCTGGGTCCCTACATGTATGTTTTAACAATGATACCCCCTCCGTTCAATTACCTAAGTATCTGGCGCGTTTCCAGGGGGAGTAACAATGCAAAAGCGCATGCTACACACCTAAACTTGTGCAAATCTTTTGCTTAGTTTCGCACCAAATATCTCAGTCTTTGCGTTACACATTGAAAGCATTGACAATACGGAAATCCGGAAAGTCTCAAAGAAATTCCGCAAATCTGAAAAAATCATACCCCTGTAGATTACTACATGTAGGTACATGTAATTTGAAAGTGTCGGCAGCACATGAACGATACATGTAGTGCTACTTTCATAAGTCCTCCAAATGACCTCTTTTGGGGGACTTCAGTGTCAAAGCCAGCATACAGTACATTGTTACAGCATGGAGACATAAAACACAGAGAAAGTTCAGTAACAACTTTTGGCGTAAAGCTAATAGTTCAGTCTGCAAGTCAAGTCATTGTAAATTAGTCTTTGAGCAAGTCTGAAAAAGTTACCACCGTGAGCACTTGCCTTAACCCAAACCCCTTGCAAATTAATTTACACAACTTGAAAACAGAGGGGGAGATTGTTAATCTTTGGTGCAACTTACATTTATTCACCGATTTTGGGGAGTCCAAGTTATGCCAACTTATTAGTGGTATAACTTACTTTTCCTCAGGTGGATCAAACAGAGGGATGACTCAATGGTTTAGGAACAACCACTATTTAGCACCTTGTTTGAAGGTACCCCATGACTTGCATTGCTTGCATACATGACCATCCGGCAGTATCAGTTGCCAGGAGTATAAGCCAAGGCCTACATGTACAGTATATGTACATGTATAGTCAAAAATTACCGTCATTTCAGAGTATGTATGGTTTCAGGCGTCTAGGAGTATCTCCAGCCACGATTTAGCTAGATTAAAGAGACGAACAAGACTTCTTGCCCTATTGAAAATTTCTATTCCTTTTACATTGCTTAATGAATAATTTTAAAAGCATTGTAAGATTTCTGACGCTTTTCATTTGAATCTTTGATGCATCATGCATGCTTACCACACGATATACAGACACTGTTTGTTAGCTTCCATTTATGATTACCTGAGTGGTGTCCATCATTCTTAGATTTGCATTATCCATAATTCTTAAGATTTGCAAACTGTTCATTTTTGACATTAATTAAGGCAGAGTTTTTAGCACTTTTTGTGGCAATTGTTGGTAGCTTTCAATCAGCACAAAAAATTGCCACCCCCATCATTTGCAAAGGACAATGCAATCCAATTTTCAACCAGTGACAGTGAAGCCAGACAATTTTGTTTAGGCCCATTTGAAAACAAATTTGGGTCAAAGTACAGAGTGTATGCAGTATGGTAACTCCTAGGGAATTCTTCCCCCCCCCCAAAAAAAAATTTAAGTGTGCCATGCAAGAGGACAGTATGTAACAATACAATGTACATGTACATACATGTACATGTACTAGGCAGGTTCCTCAAAATACATGTATGGACCATTAGATAGTGTACATGTAATGTTCAACTTTGAAGGTTCGTTTTTCCTGAAGTGGACAGCAGTGGATTAATTTCCAATGTTTGATGTAATGCGGGAAGTCATGGCTGATATCTTGAACAATGATGACCGTGTCAACCGTTCAACTTAATTGGAGTTAATTAAAGTCTTGAACGTCAGCATTTTTGACAGACATGAACTCCCTGTTAAAATCCAAGCCAATAGAATTTACTGAGGAGTGATAATCCCCAAGGTTATTTTACACAGATTTATATGTGGTGAAAGGTGATCATATTGTTGCGTTCCCTATATCAAGTCGATGGTAGCATGGACTTCATTAGTGTCTACAGGATGTGATATTTGGGGTCAACCATTTATTAAAGGGTAGACGTGAAACAAGGGGTTTGGGTGACAGTCAAACTGTATGGTTGGTTTATTGCTCTCACTTCTCTTCATCAAAGTTCAATGTGGATTTGAAGAAGGTGTAGCTTAACATAATACAACACACAAAAGGCAAAGTTATAGAGAGGCGAAGTTGTATATGAGTGTAACTAAACTCAATTTGGCAGGACCATTGGAAATGCAAGTCAGACGGAGTGGGTACGATACGTGTGTGTAGCATCGCACAGCTAGGCTACATTCATCAGGCCGGGCCATGGTGGGAGCTGTTCCGGACAACCGCGGTGACTAGCAAGGGCTAGACGGGGCCAGCGCCGGTATGTACCGACCGCACTGCCACTCAGACCGCAATGAGTTGAGCGCAATGATAAGATCACCGCACTGGGTACCATTGGCTCAGCGTAGAGACGGGGAGGACTGGGCTAGTTAGCAGGACATGGGTGGCGAGGGACACGGGGGTGTCTCGTCCGGCAATCGGTTCAGACGTAGCGGTGATGGGCCGCTACGACTCTCGCTAGCACCCTGGGCTAATTCATACCGCTCTCGGATCCGTCCAAGCTAAGCTAGCTGGCCATTCATATGTTACATTTCTTCGCCATAAGAATGGTTACTATCGCACTTCTCTCGGTAAGGGTCCAACCGCCGCACTACGTTGGGTTCCGCTCTCGCAATAAGGGTTTGGTCCGCCGCACCTGACCAACAAGCTAAGGAAAATCTGCTCTATTTATAGGATTCTAGAGGCTTAGGAATTAATCAAATATGAGTGTCGCTGAACAGCTCAACCAATGAAAATCTTCCATCTCAAAGGGTCACATGACTTCCTGCTAGAGTCGTGTGCAAGAATCTCAGTGTCGTGTGTAACAATGTAAAATACAGAATAAGAAGTCAAGTGTACAAAGTGTAGAGCTGGGTGCGTGAAAGTGCTTACCCGGTCATCTGTGGCGAATGATTGACAGTTACAAAGTTTGAGGTTTCTGAACATTAGCATTTCAGGGAACCTTACCACGCCCAACCACGCAGCCACATGGAGGGGAATTTTGACATGCCAAAACTGAGCAGAGAAAACACAAAGATAAAGGAGTGAAGGAACACGCGATCACGCCAGAGTACAGCATGAATAACTTAATACAAAATTTGTGTCTCTGCTACATATCCATAATGCATAGCTGAGCTAAATAAGAGACCCTGAGAAATGCAAGTACCAAGAACGAGTAAAACTAGGGGGCACTAGAATTCCAAGATTTGCGGGTGCGCAACAATATTTACACAGATTAAAACCAGAATCCCGAAATTAAAAAGTACAACAAGAGCTTTAACAAAGAGTGCAAAAAAGCACTGCCAAACCATCATCCTTTTACGACTGGACCGATCTCATTTTCTTCAAGTAGGCCTACGTTCCTGAAAACTGCAATCCAAAATACCGATCGTGGCGATTTTGCGGCTTCCATCAATCTCTCGCGGTGATGTTAGAGAAACATTTCGCTGCATCATGGCCTGTTTGACCTTTGAAATCAACCCAGATAGCGCACCCTCTTTTTTATTCGATATTCATGAGCCCCTCCATGGAATGGAGACGCTCCACGATTTTTCTCTTCGGAACAATTTTTCTCAAAAGAAAATCCGTCATTCTGAATGAGGTTCGCAAGAAAGACGTTTGAGACATAAAATACGATTCATGATGATAATCTAATGCTCAGAGTTGTTCATTTTAATTTTATTTTCGGCAGAGTTATCTCCAAAATAACCGGCTAAAGGAAAATTGCGCATGGAATTTTCGAGCACTACATGTGATAGCATTTTCGGAATTCTCGAACGTCATGAACACTTTGACGTGAAATTTTAAATGAATTGAACTCCATTTGATTTGCACTGGTAGCCAACCAAGTGTCCACCATGAGTACATATTATGCCTAATTATCCCCAAATAATCATTTTTATAAATCTGAAGGTGCTACTTTGTATTTTACATGTACATGATTAAAGTCACTCTTTTAGAAGTTTTGAAAAATGACACCCGCAGTTGCATTTTGGTCCATTTTATGAAGAACATGCCAGTAGAGTCCCCTAACATGACACACTCACTTCAACTTTCACTTGACTTGTCTAATACAATGTTGAAACCCTTCAGGAAAGAGTTCCATATACTGTACCATTAACGATTGATGCCTCTCTGCACCAAGCTATAAAACTTGCTTGAAAGAAGCCTTTTCTAGTTATGTATGCGAATGTTTGTGAATTTTCCCAGCTAAATTTCACTTTTTAGAACATGTTATCACATCCAATAGCTGTTACAACATTGTAAAATAAAGGGAATATTGGTGCTGTCTGCATATGGAATTCTTCCCAAACTTCAAATTCATTTGGTTAAATACTGGTACAATAAATTTCATAATACATATGTTGTTAAACCTTTAACACTTTCAGTGTCATGAAAATTTGTCCAAAATTCAGAAAAAGCAGCATCCGGAAATTGGGCAAGAATTTAGCTGAGTGTTCTCTGACGTGGCACACTTCATTTAAGAAATTCTTTTAAGTTGATCAATTCTCATAAATTCTAATTATTCCCATTTACATACTGGTACATGTACATGTTCCTCATAACCATAGTAACACTGTTCTTGTACTTGTATTTTGGGATGCATTTTTAAGATTTCATTTTGCACTTCAAAAAAAACCATTAGGAAAATTGAGGCTGAAAATAAAATTCCAGCCAGATGGAATTTCAAAGCAGGTGAGCACAATTTAGAATGAATTTTCACTTACATGTATGATGAAATTTGAGGAAAAAATATTGCGCCACCCGGGCAGATGGGCAAAAAATCAAAATGCACCACATTAGGGTACTGTACACCAACAATATCAGGACTAGGCCCACAACTACATGTACATGTAGGTACCATCATTTACCTAGTTCTGGATCGGAAAAGTTATTCAGTTACAAGCCACCGAAAAAAATCCTGAAATTCCAGTGAAATGTGGTCAGTTGTGAGCCTTGTATGTTGGAAATACTACCAAATTTTCAAAATCTTAACAATTAATTTGGATTTACAAGAGTGACAAAAGTTATGAGGACACTTTTCCTGGTTATGGATGGCATAAACCAGTACTTCACAAATAAAAAGTAACCACGCAAGAAATCAATTTTGCAGCCACAGCCATTTTAACAAGCTGATTTTCTGATGATGAATTTCCTAATTTAGAGAAAATAATTTCAGTAATAACAATTCCAATGAATAAAAAAGTAGAACCTGCGTAAATTTGGACTTGACTTTTTCAGCTGTGCAGTGAATTATCAACAATACTAGGCTATCCCCCAAGCCATAGAATTGACAAACCAATTACATCACTAAGTGATCGCTTTTGGGCTAACAAATGGTAGGGACAGAAATGAGAATTTTCAAAGTGGATATTTTCATTTGATTGTAAGTCAGTCTTTCCAGTCATGTAATTCTGAGTCATTTGGCACCATAATGAACAAAGTTGGTCAAGGGGTTGTGGAGATACGCACATTTGTATTTTGTGAAAAAGACTGTTTTTGGTTCAAGTTTTTAATGAGAGATTTGGTTAACTGTGGTACCAGAGAGGCTCGTTTCTTCACGTACACAAACATGTAAACATTTTTAGGTGCTAATAAGTCTTAAGCTTTGTACTGCTCTTTCTCTCTTCTTTCTTTGATTGGTATCCAAGGGAAGACATCCTGCAAAGTTGTAACGATGACGTTGAAGTTGGCACATTTGTTCATCGATACCATTGCCATGGCAACTGGTCTAATCTTCAATTTGATTATAAATAACAAAAGATTCATTTAAATTCAATGAATCTGTGTTCTACATGACCAGATATATCAACATTTGTTTTGTCAAAAAAGGAGTGGTGCCTAAACCAAATTTTATCTTCCAGTAAGTAGTTATTTTCAATTTAGTTTGTTTACAAAATGTTGGCACTACACAACTTGGTAAGCAAATTCAAATTGACAAATTTCTTGCTTCTTTTTTCATTTTTTGTGACAAAGTGTGGTTAATTGCCTCCCTTAGAAAAGTGATCTCTCCATAAAGTCATTGTAATGTACTCTGAAAACCAAAGCAAAATGAAGTCAACACTGGAGCAGAATATTTAGCAATAGTCAGATTCTTCAATGCATTATTGTGTGTTATACTGGTACATGTATGTGTGTCTGTTTGAATGGAAGTGCATGATATGGAGTTTTGTCAGAAAGTATAAGTTTAAACAGAAGCAGTTTTACAATAAAGAATTGGGGGTAACGGTATTCTAAATGAACTACTGACCCAGACAACACACAATTCTGAACAAAGTACATGTAAGAAAATGATGAGTTTGCTATCATTATTCAGCACGACAGTGAAGCACTTTGCAGCATTTGTGATCAAAGCCAGATGCAGTATAGTACGTTTTCCTACATGTAGTTCCGGATTTTGCTTATACTCCAATCGCTTGAAGTAAAACTTCATTTCTTCTACTTCTAAGACTACTTCTTTTGTGTTCTACATTCTCAAATAAGTTCAGTCAGAAAGGTGAAATGTAAGCTTCTTGTAAAAATGTTTGTGTTTAGAAAACAAATTTCTGGCCAGCTAGATTTCCATCTCGAACTTTGACTTTTTTGAACGGCTTGACCAAAATTAAGTGAGCTAAGAAATTGACCAAATTATACAAAATGGAAATCTGGCCAAAATCTGTAGAAGTTTTCTGAGAATGAAATTTCTTCAAGAAGAAGCCTACCCTACATTTCACCCTTCCAGCAGAACTTGTCTTGGAATGTAGAACTCAAGGACAACACAAAAGAGCTAGGTTTTTATTTCGAGCGATCCGGAACTTGGAAAACAAGTGCCATGACCGGAGGCCTCGGCCTTACGTTAGTTCACCGTCCAACCTCACATGTACTTGCCTTAACAAACACAAACATGACAATGCAAACAATAATTAGGCCTACATCATTTTTAAGCAATGTTCTCACTCCTTTCTCTATTCCACTGTACCTTTGAGAAATTGAAGCTGCGACACAAACTATGCCATGTTCACAAGTTCAGACTTTGACGGCAAAATCCTCAGAAATTCAGAAGATATGACTTCGTATTAAAACGCAACTAAATTGCAATACGTAGGGCCCAGGTACAATAATGCATGCATTCTGGTGCCACTGGTGCCCGGCTAGGTTAACGTGGTAGTACGACGATTAGAATCATGCGCGGGGTTTTCAAGCAGTTAGCGCCCTCTATGGGTTAGTCAAAACTTAATTTTTTGTACACAACGCGCAGGGAAAACCCGACTCTTCGGGCAGCTTGTTCTCGTATGTTCAGGAACAGATTTGTTGTTCGTGGGTCGGCCGCTCGATCGAACGCCGGGAACGTTACAACCGGTTGTCGTTACTAGTTACATGTATTTATAGTACACAAGCAACATGCAACATGGCGGCGTCCTTGTACATTCTTCGAGAGTTAATGTTTGGGCTAACTTATTAAAAAAATCATGTCTGTCATGGAAAATTATTCATGTTAATTTTGCAAAACTTTCCATCGACTCCATTTCTGTAAGCCATCTCGATAGCTTTTGCAGCTTTTCAAAAATCAAATCTCGCGAGTTTTCCTGTGTGTTCGTGTAAAACCCTGACGAGGAGGTGGTGTGTGAACTTGTTCCGAAAACAGTGTTTTTAGTTATGTTCCAGCCGTGCGAGCGCGAGAACGCGAATCCCATGTCAAGAACAGGTCGCCCGAACTCGACTGGATTATTTTTTTTTCAAAGGGAAGTCCAACATTTCAATAGGCGGAGCTTTTCCAGAGGTGTGGAGAATAGTTTCCTTTCAAGACTGGCAATAGAATATCTATAGGGAAAAAAGGACAGGAAATATCCCTATACAGCTGTGTAATAAAAAGAAAACGGGGCAGGTCGAGTCAGGGGTGTAGTGTTTCATTTTATCCCGTATAAGGCAAAAGATCCGATTATACGCTTCCGTACGAATAAAAAAAAATTAAAAAATGAAATGATAAAATAAGCATCTTTTCTGTCACGAGTTTAGTCAAAACATGAGGGACACCGTGTTTGTTTTCGAAACTTTCACCATGAGAACCCAATTTTCGGGAATTTTCAAAATTTCGTTTGACACAAATACCATTCTCGCGCTGAGCCCTACGAACATCTTTACGAATTGCGGCCGCGGATCGAGGAGAGCCCACTCTTCCGAGATAGGTCACCCTATACCTAAAACGTCTTCTCTCCAGTGACTTGCTCGATACACTCGTACGCGGACTTCAAATGACCGTTGAACCAAAACAATTTGTTGGATCACAGAATCGGAAGAGTTATTTTTTTTTTCGCCTCCAGATCTCAGTTGGATTTAACGGAAACTTCTCATTGATATACTGTGTGTTTTGTGCCTCTGTTGAGTTTCAACACAATATCGGAAAGAAAGGCCGAGTTCTTCGGATGGAGGGAGGCGGATTCCGCCCTCCATTAGCTGTAAGACGGTAAACAACAAACGAACAAACAAAAACAAATATAAACAATACTAAACCAAAAATAATTATCAAAACAGCTCTAGTACGAACTCAGCTTTGTGACCAAACACGTTTCTACCAGCATGTCATTCTAAATATTTCAATATGGAGCACTTTTTAACAGTGTATTGTCTGATTTCCTGATCTGGCACTTACTTGGCCCTCTTACTGGGCTTCTCAAGTTTTCCCGCAGCAACTTGAGATGCATTTTGCCGGCAAAATTGTCGAATGGAAGCGGACATCCCCAGCGACCTCTGTGAGGATATCACACCAAACCGGAAACGTTTTCGAACCTTGAGATGGGCATGTGTACTGAGACCTGAGATTAACCTTCGGCTTACGCTTATCATGGTTTACAGCATCTCCAGTAGTTTTCAATCTTGATAGGATAGGCGATCAATTTCCAGTACTGAGCTTTGAGACAAAAGCTTGTTGCAGTAGGGCCAATTTGACTTGAGGGAAACACCGTGACAAAACTACGTTATACTGTAATGGAACTGCCTGCTCGGAACGTGCTAAACTGATCAATAACTTAAGGAATCGCCGGCGGAAAAAATCTGATGGTGAAATATAAAAGGGACAAAATACACTGAGTAAAGACTGCATAACTTCCTGTTAGTTTTCATTCAATTTTACTTTTGTGGGGCGGCAAAGCTGGCCGAAAATATGCCGGCGGCACAGTGAAATGTGCTGCCAAGATGTACTTTCAAGGAATTTGAATTCGTATAAATGCCACTTTTTGAAATCCTCTCAATGTTGTGACACTGTTGGATAGTGGCAAGAGATGGCAAGTTATGAATATGAATACTCAAGATCAATAAGAATCACCCAAAGAAGTAAACAGCTCAACACTACTTACAGCTGTTTATGGCCACTATCAAGTAATCTGACAGTTTCTTGGAAACTTGTATTTTTGTATAATCTATCTGAAGTAATTACATGTTTATCATCTCATGGCAGATGCTAGAACACAGTTATCTAGATGCTACTACTAGAAAACCTGTGTGTTTTGATTTTCAATCACATCCTGGCTGATTTGGCTGGATCAAAGTAAGGAATGGTAATGCTAGATTCTCTCAATTTCCTTAGAAGATCAATGCAAGATTTTCCCCCATTTCACCTGTTTCTCCTTCCTCAAGATCTTCTCCAGGCCATGATGAGCACTGTTGATGAGAATACTTTATTTGCCAGTAACACTGGTCTACATGTATAAGCCAGTGCACCTATCCCCTGAATTTCATTTCACTTTCTACTCTTGTTTATTCCAGTTCAGTCCCTTTCAAGAGTGAGTTTTGATAGCTATTTCCACAATGCAGCTTACAGCCCACTGGGCAGTTCATGCAAAAAAAACACTGAAAAATTCTCTGACAGAGATGTGCATGTGGTCCTCAGAGATGGAATTTGAAGAATTTTTGCAAAACTTGAAGAGGAGGTTTGTGCAATAGCTGTACATCGGCAGTTGCAGATCGAACATAAACAAGGGGGAGGGGTAGCTGGCTTTCTGAAAGTGGAGGGGTGTCCTCAATGGAGTTGAACCTCAAAAATATAAGCATGTCTAATAGTTATTATCTTTGTCTTGAACTTAAGAACCTAGTTGGCAGCCAAATATAAACAGGGGAAAAGAAAGGAATCTTCCTCTAAAAAATCAAAAGGGGAGGGGCATATATACCACGGAACACAAGGTCTATTTTGTGGTGTGTAATGGCCTATGCTTGCTGCTTGTGTACATTCTAATGAAATTTGTTTTGAGTATGGAGTGGATTTCCAAACCTAACCCTAAAAGATGAGGGTCATCTCACAGCTGGGAGGGGCGAATTCCACCCCCATAACTCGCCTGTGGCTTGCTTGATATATATTTTTTTAAAACTAGGCATGAATGTAAAGACACCCCTCATCATTACAAAGGTTAAGGTTCAACTAAATTAGACCGACAGTTTTGTTGATAACGTCATTTGAACTTCAAGGCTACATGTGCGCCAGCCTGTGTGCATTAAGCACTGTTGTGTTTGCTGACCTGTGTCAGAAAAGTGTGTGTGTGCTGTGCAAGAATGGTATGTCTGATTTTCACAACATTGGTGTCAAAGTAACTACAAAAAGTTACTCTAAAAACTCCTAAAGGCTCAACTCCTGGACAAAAACTGCACTGAAGTGATATCAGGACAAATTTTGAGAGGGGGGGAGGGTGGAATCCACTCTTTATTAAAAGGTTACACAGTACAGCCATGCCATACATTTGATGAATAAGTCATTGACATTAGATAGACAAACTGAAGTGTATTCAAGCACTGTGAAATATCTAGCTTTGGATCTGATCATTTATATCTGGTTAGTCATCAGTACTTTCCAAAGGAAATGAAGATTAAACGATGTGCACGTTTAATCTAGTTGATGGCGTGCAATTGCCGACGTTTTTCCGGGCCGTCCCTTCACTGTGGTCAATTTGTAAAAGTAAACAATACACAAGATAGTCCCTTAACATGCGTGAGACACCTGGAGGCAGAAAGCTTTCACTGGCTACAACAATTCTGTCACACGTTGAAAGGCACGCGATTGGCCGAAAGTTGTTACCGTAACAACATGCAGTTTTTCTCCATCTAGCGGTGCATTGCTGGCACGCACATAGTCACACTGCAAATCAGCGGACTTTTGCCTGCAGTCTGTCGAAGAAAAACCTCTTGGCAGTTTTCCTTTCTGGTGTTTCGGTTATTGTTGTGCCATAAAAGGAATTATCGTTTTTGTTGTGCTCAGACTAGATGCAAAGCTGTTGTCCGTCACAAAACTTTTCGGACACCAAACTACTATTGTGATGCTTCAAAAAGTCTGTCCTGTACTTCATGTATTCCTAAACCAAAACAGCTCTTAAGTGCTAAGTCAGAAGAGCTTTGCTATTGATATTATTCTAGTATACTGAACCCACTACGGAACATTATGTTCCCCTCTTTGTTGATGCACCAATCTTCCTGTTTCTATTGGCTCCACTCAGGTTTTTATTCGACAGACTTGGCACTGGCTCATATGAAAAGAAACATCAAAATGGCACATTGAAAAGTCTGCAGTTTTGTCTATGACCCTTTTTTTAAAGTCACAGTATCTTTCCAGATTCCTATATATGGAGATCATCATCTTCAGTGATCATGTGACATGTCAGTCAATATAGGAGGAGGTTACGCTGAAGACGAACTGCAAGATGACTATCAGAAGAGGACATCATTTAAAGAGCTTCTCAGTATACAATTTACTTGGTTGAGATTGTTTATCTTATCCAGTATCATCTTCAAATGTCCCATGTGGGTTCAGACGATATTTTCACAAACCAACATCACAGTGAGAAAAGAAACTCTCTTTTCATATGTACATTTGCTAGTAATTTGCCATGCAGATGTCCCATAATGACTTAAGCGTATTTGTAATGGGAAACTTGACAGGGAACATCAACAATGTCATTATCATACTCACAAAGAAAGGGAGTTGAAGTAACAAAAATGCTTGCTCTGGTGTCCTGACAGGATGAGTTATCATCCTAAGTTGTGACCCTTTCAGCTGTTTTCTACTGTTATTTTATTCAGTTTGGGATCTGAAGATATCAGCACCAAAATAATTTAAAGAAAAGCTGTCTGTAATTTTTGTATCAAACAACCTTTTAATTAAGGGGGCACTTCTGACTAACCTTAGAGTGCTCCTTTAACATATTTTTTTCTTGCAAAGAGTACAGGAGGTATCTATGAAATCCTGAAAGTTTCAACTTCAGAGACTTTCTCCTTGAAAAGTTAGGCCCATGTCTTACTATGGTCGAGAAAGTCAATTCCGACAGGTCCGCGGTCATGGAATTTTTTGATTTTTGGGGGCAAAGGTGACCGACACGGATTTGGCTGAAATTTTTACTGCAAAGAGTACTGGACGTATCTATGAAATCCTGAGACTTTCAACTTCAGAGACTTCCTCCTTGAAAAGTTAGACTTATTTCTTAGTATTGCCAAGAAAGTCAATTCCGACAGGTCCGCGGTCATGAAATTTTTTGATTTTTGGGGGCAAAGGTGACCGACACGGATTTGGCTGAAATTTTTACTGCAAAGAGTACTAAAGGTATCTATGAAATCCTGAAAGTTTCAACTTCAAAGACTTCCTCCTTGAAAAGTTAGACTTATTTCTTAGTATTGCCAAGAAAGTCAATTCCGACAGGTCCGCGGTCATGAAATTTTTTGATTTTTGGGGGCAAAGGTGACCGACACGGATTTGGCTGAAATTTTTACTGCAAAGAGTACTGGACGTATCTATGAAATCCTGAGAGTTTCAACTTCAGAGACTTCCTCCTTGAAAAATTAGGCCCATTTCTTAGTAGTGCCAAGAAAGCCAATTCCGACAGGTCCGCGGTCATGAAATTTTTTGATTTTTGGGGGCAAAGGTGACCGACACGGATTTGGCTGAAATTTTTACTGCAAAGAGTACTAAAGGTATCTATGAAATCCTGAGACTTTCAACTTCAGAGACTTCCACCTTGAAAAGTTAGGCCCATTTCTTAGTACTGCCAAGAAAGTCAATTCCGACAGGTCCGCGGTCATGAAATTTTTTTGATTTTTGGGGGCAAAGGTGACCGACACGGATTTGGCTGAAATTTTTACTGCAAAGAGTACTGGACGTATCTATGAAATCCTGAAAGTTTCAACTTCAGAGACTTTCTCCTTGAAAAGTTAGACCAATTTCTTAGTATTGCCAAGAAAGTCAATTCCGACAGGTCCGCGGTCATGAAATTTTTTGATTTTGGGGGGCAAAGGTGACCGACACGGATTTGGCTGAAATTTTTACTGCAAAGAGTACTAAAGGTATCTATGAAATCCTGAGACTTTCAACTTCAGAGACTTCCACCTTGAAAAGTTAGGCCCATTTCTTAGTATTGCCAAGAAAGTCAATTCCGACAGGTCCGCGGTCATGAAATTTTTTGATTTTTGGGGGCAAAGGTGACCGACACGGATTTGGCTGAAATTTTTACTGCAAAGAGTACTAAAGGTATCTATGAAATCCTGAAAGTTTCAACTTCAGAGACTTCCTCCTTGAAAAGTTAGACTTATTTCTTAGTATTGCCAAGAAAGTCAATTCCGACAGGTCCGCGGTCATGAAATTTTTTGATTTTTGGGGGCAAAGGTGACCGACACGGATTTGGCTGAAATTTTTACTGCAAAGAGTACTGGACGTATCTATGAAATCCTGAGAGTTTCAACTTCAGAGACTTCCTCCTTGAAAAGTTAGGCCCATTTCTTAGTATTGCCAAGAAAGTCAATTCCGACAGGTCCGCGGTCATGAAATTTTTTTGATTTTTGGGGGCAAAGGTGACCGACACGGATTTGGCTGAAATTTTTACTGCAAAGAGTACTAAAGGTATCTATGAAATCCTGAGACTTTCAACTTCAGAGACTTCCTCCTTGAAAAGTTAGACTTATTTCTTAGTATTGCCAAGAAAGTCAATTCCGACAGGTCCGCGGTCATGGAATTTTAAGATTTTTGGGGGCAAAGGTGACCGACACGGATTTGGCTGAAATTTTTACTGCAAACAGTACTGGACGTATCTATGAAATCCTGGGACTTTCAACTTCAGAGACTTCCACCTTGAAAAGTTAGGCCCATTTCTTAGTATTGCCAAGAAAGTCAATTCCGACAGGTCCGCGGTCATGAAATTTTTTGATTTTTGGGGGCAAAGGTGACCGACACGGATTTGGCTGAAATTTTTACTGCAAAGAGTACTGGACGTATCTATGAAATCCTGAGAGTTTCAACTTCAGAGACTTCCTCCTTGAAAAGTTAGGCCCATTTCTTAGTATTGCCAAGAAAGTCAATTCCGACAGGTCCGCGGTCATGAAATTTTTTTGATTTTTGGGGGCAAAGGTGACCGACACGGATTTGGCTGAAATTTTTACTGCAAAGAGTACTAAAGGTACCTATGAAATCCTGAGAGTTTCAACTTCAGAGACTTCCTCCTTGAAAAGTTAGACCCATTTCTTAGTATTGCCAAGAAAGTCAATTCCGACAGGTCCGCGGTCATGAAATTTTTAGATTTTTGGGGGCAAAGGTGACCGACACGGATTTGGCTGAAATTTTTACTGCAAAGAGTACTGGACGTATCTATGAAATCCTGAGACTTTCAACTTCAGAGACTTCCACCTTGAAAAGTTAGGCCCATTTCTTAGTATTGCCAAGAAAGTCAATTCCGACAGGTCCGCGGTCATGGAATTTTTTGATTTTTGGGGGCAAAGGTGACCGACACGGATTTGGCTGAAATTTTTACTGCAAAGAGTACTAAAGGTATCTATGAAATCCTGAGACTTTCAACTTCAGAGACTTCCACCTTGAAAAGTTAGGCCCATTTCTTAGTATTGCCAAGAAAGTCAATTCCGACAGGTCCGCGGTCATGAAATTTTTTGATTTTTGGGGGCAAAGGTGACCGACACGGTTTTGGCTGAAATTTTTACTGCAAAGAGTACTAAAGGTATCTATGAAATCCTGAGACTTTCAACTTCAGAGACTTCCACCTTGAAAAGTTAGGCCCATTTCTTAGTATTGCCAAGAAAGTCAATTCCGACAGGTCCGCGGTCATGAAATTTTTAGATTTTTGGGGGCAAAGGTGACCGACACGGATTTGGCTAAAATTTTTACTGCAAAGAGTACTAAAGGTATCTATGAAATCCTGAAAGTTTCAACTTCAAAGACTTCCTCCTTGAAAAATTAGGCCCATTTCTTAGTAGTGCCAAGAAAGCCAATTCCTACAGGTCCGCGGTCATGAAATTTTTTGATTTTTGGGGGCAAAGGTGACCGACACGGATTTGGCTGAAATTTTTACTGCAAAGAGTACTAAAGGTATCTATGAAATCCTGAGACTTTCAACTTCAGAGACTTCCACCTTGAAAAGTTAGGCCCATTTCTTAGTATTGCCAAGAAAGTCAATTCCGACAGGTCCGCGGTCATGAAATTTTTTGATTTTTGGGGGCAAAGGTGACCGACACGGATTTGGCTGAAATTTTTACTGCAAAGAGTACTAAAGGTATCTATGAAATCCTGAGACTTTCAACTTCAGAGACTTCCTCCTTGAAAAGTTAGACCCATTTCTTAGTATTGCCAAGAAAGTCAATTCCGACAGGTCCGCGGTCATGAAATTTTTAGATTTTTGGGGGCAAAGGTGACCGACACGGATTTGGCTGAAATTTTTACTGCAAAGAGTACTAAAGGTATCTATGAAATCCTGAGACTTTCAACTTCAGAGACTTCCTCCTTGAAAAATTAGGCCCATTTCTTAGTATTGCCAAGAAAGCCAATTCCGACAGGTCCGCGGTCATGAAATTTTTTGATTTTTGGGGGCAAAGGTGACCGCCATGGATTTGGCTGAAATTTTTACTGCAAAGAGTACTGGACGTATCTATGAAATCCTGAAAGTTTCAACTTCAGAGACTTCCTCCTTGAAAAGTTAGACTTATTTCTTAGTATTGCCAAGAAAGTCAATTCCGACAGGTCCGCGGTCATGAAATATTTTGATTTTTGGGGGCAAAAGTGACCGACACGGATTTGGCTGAAATTTTTACTGCAAAGAGTACTAAAGGTATCTATGAAATCCTGAGACTTTCAACTTCAGAGACTTCCTCCTTGAAAAGTTAGGCCCATTTCTTAGTATTGCCAAGAAAGTCAATTCCGACAGGTCCGCGGTCATGAAATTTTTTGATTTTTGGGGGCAAAGGTGACCGACACGGTTTTGGCTGAAATTTTTACTGCAAAGAGTACTAAAGGTATCTATGAAATCCTGAGACTTTCAACTTCAGAGACTTCCTCCTTGAAAAGTTAGGCCCATTTCTTAGTATTGCCAAGAAAGTCAATTCCGACAGGTCCGCGGTCATGAAATTTTTTTATTTTTGGGGGCAAAGGTGACCGACACGGATTTGGCTAAATTTTTACTGCAAAGAGTACTAAAGGTATCTATGAAATCCTGAAAGTTTCAACTTCAAAGACTTCCTCCTTGAAAAGTTAGACTTATTTCTTAGTATTGCCAAGAAAGTCAATTCCGACAGGTCCGCGGTCATGAAATTTTTTGATTTTTGGGGGCAAAGGTGACCGACACGGATTTGGCTGAAATTTTTACTGCAAAGAGTACTGGACGTATCTATGAAATCCTGAGAGTTTCAACTTCAGAGACTTCCACCTTGAAAAGTTAGGCCCATTTCTTAGTATTGCCAAGAAAGTCAATTCCGACAGGTCCGCGGTCATGAATTTTTTTGATTTTTGGGGGCAAAGGTGACCGACACGGATTTGGCTGAAATTTTTACTGCAAAGAGTACTAAAGGTATCTATGAAATCCTGAGACTTTCAACTTCAGAGACTTCCACCTTGAAAAGTTAGGCCCATTTCTTAGTATTGCCAAGAAAGTCAATTCCGACAGGTCCGCGGTCATGAAATTTTTTGATTTTTGGGGGCAAAGGTGACCGACACGGTTTTGGCTGAAATTTTTACTGCAAAGAGTACTAAAGGTATCTATGAAATCCTGAGACTTTCAACTTCAGAGACTTCCTCCTTGAAAAGTTAGACCCATTTCTTAGTATTGCCAAGAAAGTCAATTCCGACAGGTCCGCGGTCATGAAATTTTTAGATTTTTGGGGGCAAAGGTGACCGACACGGATTTGGCTGAAATTTTTACTGCAAAGAGTACTAAAGGTATCTATGAAATCCTGAGACTTTCAACTTCAGAGACTTCCTCCTTGAAAAATTAGGCCCATTTCTTAGTATTGCCAAGAAAGCCAATTCCGACAGGTCCGCGGTCATGAAATTTTTTGATTTTTGGGGGCAAAGGTGACCGACACGGATTTGGCTGAAATTTTTACTGCAAAGAGTACTGGACGTATCTATGAAATCCTGAAAGTTTCAACTTCAGAGACTTCCTCCTTGAAAAGTTAGACTTATTTCTTAGTATTGCCAAGAAAGTCAATTCCGACAGGTCCGCGGTCATGAAATTTTTGATTTTTGGGGGCAAAGGTGACCGACACGGATTTGGCTGAAATTTTTACTGCAAAGAGTACTAAAGGTATCTATGAAATCCTGAGACTTTCAACTTCAGAGACTTCCTCCTTGAAAAGTTAGGCCCATTTCTTAGTATTGCCAAGAAAGTCAATTCCGACAGGTCCGCGGTCATGAAATTTTTTGATTTTTGGGGGCAAAGGTGACCGACACGGTTTTGGCTGAAATTTTTACTGCAAAGAGTACTAAAGGTATCTATGAAATCCTGAGACTTTCAACTTCAGAGACTTCCTCCTTGAAAAGTTAGGCCCATTTCTTAGTAATGCCAAGAAAGTCAATTCCGACAGGTCCGCGGTCATGAAATTTTTTGATTTTTGGGGGCAAAGGTGACCGACACGGATTTGGCTAAAATTTTTACTGCAAAGAGTACTAAAGGTATCTATGAAATCCTGAAAGTTTCAACTTCAAAGACTTCCTCCTTGAAAAGTTAGACTTATTTCTTAGTATTGCCAAGAAAGTCAATTCCGACAGGTCCGCGGTCATGAAATTTTTTGATTTTTGGGGGCAAAGGTGACCGACACGGATTTGGCTGAAATTTTTACTGCAAAGAGTACTAATCAATTTGAGGCAAAATAAATTGCAGCTTCAAATAATTTATCACCGCGGAACATTGGAGGCTCTTGTCACTAAGTGGGTCAGTAGTGTGTACTTGCGGTTGCTGGCAAGGTGATTTAATGCCTCGAACTAGTTACTGGCGTGACCTTAAAATGGTAGTAGCACTGGAGAGAGTTACTCCCGGTCACTTTTGCTTGAGCAGCCGTGGCGCTTGGTTGGAAAAGAGAAAATCTGTCTGTTTTGCAAAAGCAATTTTGTTAGTTATGCCCCGCGCCAATTCCAAGCGGCGGGCTCCTTCTGGGCCGACGAGTGGAGCGAAGCGTGCTCGGGGGCGGCCTCGCAAGTCTTCCCGTCAAGATGCGTCGGTGGTTGCGGTCCTTGCAGGGTCTAGTGCACCGCAGCTTGCATCGTCCGGTCCGGATACCACTATTACACCGTTGGCTACGGTCGGAATGATTCCAGACAGTGTGAGTGTTGAGGCTACCCATGCAACGCCAGCGCCCGCTACCATCAGTCGGCCTGGAGGGAGCTCGGCGCAAACTTTGGAGCCGGGTAAGTCCCCTGTTGCTACTCCTTTTGAATTAGCCCCGCAACCTTCCATTTTCACGCCCGTGGTGTCGGGAACTTCGGCTCCAAGCACATTGTCAATTACCTCCTTTTCCGATTCGAATATGCCATTAACTAGCGTCTGTGACGATCTCGGGGCCGCGATTCCTCAACATCTAAAAGACAAAATTTGGAGGGGGGAGTACGTAGAATTTGGAACCTTGTTGAAGTCGTCGCGCGGCACCAGCTTGGATAATTCCTTTGACGAGACACTTTTTACAATCGGGTCCAATGAGTCCCCACTTTGGCAGATTCGTCCCCATAAGCAGGCTCCGCGTATAACGTCTATCGAGCAGTGGACGTCAGCGTTTCTAGTTTTTGCATCCGTGTATTTGTTGCGCCATCCTACCCACGCGCGTTCGTTACTGAAGTACGCAGACACTATTCGCTCGGCAGCATTTCGACATGTGGGGTATGGTTGGCGCGAGTACGACATCCAGTTCCGATTGCGCCAGGCGCGTGTGCCGTCGCGCTCTTGGGCAACTATTGATGCCGAACTTTGGCTGGTGCTGCTTGGTGCGCCCGTTTCGCACCAGCATAATTTTCGTCCGTACCAGCAACGCGAGCGTGCCCCCTCCACTGCCACCAACCCCTGGTCCGATTTCGGGCCTGGTCGGCGTCCAGTCGCCGGGTCTGGTCAACCTACATGTAACGACTTCAACCGCGGTCAGTGCAATCGCCCGTTGTGTCGCTTCGCGCATCGCTGCTCCACCTGCAGGGCATTTGGCCACCCCGCAACCCGTTGTCGGGGAAACTCACAGTCTCGCGTCTCAGCACGGGTGCCGGCAGCTGGCATCAACCCCAGTAAAACTAAGTAGTATGCTCCCTTTTTTACGGGCTTACCCTAATACTCAGGACTCCCACTTTTTGCAAGAAGGTTTTTTGCGCGGTTTCCGGGTAGGCTATTCGGGCCCCAGGGTTAGTACCTCTGCTCGTAATTCTGCATTTGCTCGCAAACATCCCAACATTCTGCAGTCAAAAATTGATCGTGAAGTTGCTTTGGGTCGCGTTGCTGGCCCGTTTTTGTCCCGGCCTCTTCCTCATTTCCGTTGTTCACCTATGGGCCTGGTGCCCAAACAGACTCCTGGTGAATTTCGGTTAATCCATAATTTGTCGTCCCCTATCGGCAAATCGGTGAATGATTTCATTGATCCCGCAGACACCACCGTTTCATACACGAGTTTTGATGAGGCTATAACTATGATCGCAGGTTTACCACGCAGTGCCCTGATGGCTAAGTCAGACATTAAATCGGCCTTTCATTTACTTCCCGTCCATCCAAGTGATTTTGATTTGCTTGGTTTTTCCCATAACGGCCAATTTTATTTTGATAAATGCATGCCTATGGGCTGTGCTATATCCTGTGTTACGTTCGAGCGGTTCAGTACTTTCCTTGAGTACTGTACTCGTAAGGTGGCCGAATCTCCTCACATTGTGCATTATCTGGATGATTTCCTGTTCGTTGGGGCTAGTTATGCCGAGTGCGCACGTTCCCTCCAATCTTTCAGAGTAGTTTGTCGGCGATTTGGGGTTCCCATCGCGGAAGAAAAAACCGAAGGTCCAGCCACGAACCTCACTTTCCTGGGTTTAGCGATCGATACGGTTGCACGACAGATCCAAATCCCGACTGATAAGCAAGTTGCTTTACAAAATACGATTGTGAGTGTGCTCGATCAGAAGAAAATCACGCTGCGCAATCTTCAGTCCCTGCTAGGTCGTCTCAATTTTGTTTGTAAGGCGGTAAGACCTGGCAGGGCCTTTCTCCGTCGTTTGCATGATCTAGCTAGGGGTATCTCCAAACCTCATCACAAAATTCGCATCACTTCAGGTGCACGAGCAGACTTGCTGGCGTGGCAACAGTTTTTGTCACATTTCAGCGGAACGATAATGTTTCCGGATTCGGTATGGTACAATAGTGACCAATTGCACATGTACACTGATGCTTCTGCTGAAATTGGTTTTGGGGCTTACTTTGCTGCGCACTGGTGTCAAGGGAAGTGGCCCGAACATGTAAAAAGTCAGTCCCTTTCTATTGCCTGCTTGGAGTTATTCCCTATTGTGCTAGCGGTCCAGCAGTGGGCTGTCCCATTGCATAATAAACGTGTGATATTTTGGTGTGACAATCAGGCTGTAGTTAGTGTCATCAACAGACAAACGTCTAAATGTCACTTAATGATGCGTTTGGTGCGCCGCCTCGTTGTGACATGTCTCACATACAATATCCAGTTTCGATCGCAGCACGTTCCAGGCCTGGATAATGGCATTGCTGATGCTCTTTCACGTTTTCAGATGACCAGATTTCGTCATCTCGCACCCGCTGCAGACTGCGATATGACCCCCTTGCCCGACAACCTGTGGAGTGTCTTCAGTTAGAGGTCCAGAGTCTTTTGCATGACGCGGTGGCCCCCCGCACGAACTTGTCTTATCAGAGGGCTTGGCATCTTTTCCAATGGTTTCGTCAAACCCATGGTTTCGATGCCGAGCACTCCCCCTCCCTGCTTCAGATAGTTCGATTTATTGCATTTTTGTCGGTATCTGGGTATGCCCCCACAACGATTACCTCTTACGTCTCGGGGGTTTCCTCCAATTTGCAGTTAATGAGTTATCCTGATTTAACTAAGCATTTTCTGGTCAAACGTTTACTGGAGGGCTGTCGTAGGCGTAGTAGTCGTCGCGACCGACGGCGCCCTATCACTTATGATATTTTATGTCGTATGGTCCCAGCCTTGCAGGCTGTTTGCTCGAGTAATTTCGAGGCTCGGCTTTTCCGAGTGGCTTTCTTACTTGCGTTTTTTGGGTTCCTTCGCATTGGGGAATTTACTGCCCAATCCCACCAATCTTCTAGCCCGTTGTGTCGGTCTGATGTTACCGTCAAAGACTCCCCTTTAAGGGTCGAACTTATCCTACGTCACTCGAAAACAGATCAATATGGCCATGGTTATGTAGTTTCCATCCCAGCAGCGCATAGCCGGCAAAACATTATGTGCCCCGTCCGGGCGACTTTGTCCTATCTTGACTGCTCCACATCCCCCTGTGGCCCGTTTTTGTCACATTTCGATGGGCGTCCTGTCACGCGTTACCAGTTTGTCGCGGTACTCCGTCGTGCCCTTGAGTATATAGGGCTTTATGACGCCAGATTTACCTCTCATTCTTTTCGCATAGGGGCAGCTACGTCTGCAGCTATGGCAGGTGTGTCTGAGGATGATGTTAAAATTTTAGGGCGTTGGAAGTCTGGGGCTTACCGACGTTACATTCGGATTCCCCCAGCTATTTTCCATTGAACGCTACACGTTGTATTAGCTTACGTACTTTGCTCGTTTTTTGTTCCGATTTTCTTTTCATTTTTCTTGCGAGAATTGGCCCCTGCCAAGCCAACTGTGTGGGTCATTGGGGACAGCTCTGTGTGCTGGTGTGCTCGGGTGGCGGGGTCATCGCCCTGGGGAGAGCGTCTTAATCGGCTGGCCTATATCCACTGGATGGGACGGCGAAGACTCCAGATGTTCCAGTTCTCTGATTTCCTGTTGGAAGCGTGGTCGGCAGTTCCGATCTTACCTGACGTCATCATCCTGCAGTTTGGCGCCAACGACCTGGGGCTTGTACACAAACATTTACTGAGTATTCTAGCACGGCAGTGCATCAATTTGACCAGAGAAGCACTGCCGCATACTGTCATTTTTTATTCCGAGTTACTGCCCCGCCAAACTTACCCTCACGCCCTAAAGCAGAGTTCCCTCGAGCGTACGCGACGTTCGCTCAACGCGTACGTTCATTCATTATTTCGAAACTCTCATGGGGGTGTTATTTGGCACCCCCAGATCCAGTGGTCGTCCGCGGCGTTATTTCATGCGGACGAATTTCATTTGACTGATGATAGTTGTTCGCTCATTCTCCACAACTTCTACCAAGCCCTGGCGCCATATTGTTTGCCTGTTGCATCTCCCCTTAATACCACCACCTGAGGTCTATTTGGCGGCGGTCATGTTGCCGACTTCATTCAGCAACAAGCCCGTTTGGCGTGAATTTCATTCAGGGACCGCAAATCGACCTCGGTTTAAAGGCACTGTATTCTTATTTACGACACTTATGGGAATGTGCCGAAAGGAAAGGCCCTGATCCCTTCCTTTGTCGGGGGAGTCACTAGATTATTAAGGGCCAAATTAAGAAAAGCCATTTCGTACTCACTAATTTCTGCTGTTTGACATAAATAGCTGTAAGTGGTTGTTGAAAATGCTCATTAGTTGCCCATTATTCCAGCAACCCAGTGTAAGCCCAAGTCGGGCCGCACCTCGTGGAAATTGGTGTCCGATCCCAGCGTTTGATGGCTGGCCCAAAGTTATTGTATGCTGGAGTAAATCCTTGCTAATTTGTTCATGAAAGTTGGGTATTTTTGCATTCTGCCAGTTGTAATTGCTGTTTGAATTTGCATATCGAAGGCTTTGTACCGAGCAGGTACATCCCAGTATTAATTTACCGCTCCATGTGCTTTGGGCGGAAACAAATGCTGATATGATAATTGCTTTCATACATTTTTGCTGATGGCTCTATGTATTTGCTGATATGAGTTGCTGTTCCGCGTCACCAGGCTCGGGCGGGAACAATTGCTGACATTTGCTGATTGTCATAGTACCGGTACTTTTGCTGATATGTGCTGCTGTTCCGCGTCACCAGGCTCGGGCGGGAACAATCTCTGTAATTTTTGCTGAATAGCTACACTTTGCTTGAAACGCATTGTAAGATATACTTGCAGTTCCGCGTCACCAGGCTCGGGCGGGAACAATCTCTGTAATTTTTGCTGAATAGCTACACTTTGCTTGAAACGCAATGTAAGATATGCTTGCAGTTCCGCGTCACCAGCTTCGGGCGGGAACAACCTGAACTGTGTCAAGTTCAATAAACGGCTGCTCAGGCCAATCGACACAAAAGTTGGAATGCGAGTGTCCACCTGTCCCTGAGTTCAGTTCTCTGGTCCTGTGCATGCGGGGATAATCAATTTGAGGCAAAATAAATTGCAGCTTCAAATAATTTATCACCGCGGAACATTGGAGGCTCTTGTCACTAAGTGGGTCAGTAGTGTTTACTTGCGGTTGCTGGCAAGGTGATTTAATGCCTCGAACTAGTTACTGGCGTGACCTTAAAATGGTAGTAGCACTGGAGAGAGTTACTCCCGGTCACTTTTGCTTGAGCAGCCGTGGCGCTTGGTTGGAAAAGAGAAAATCTGTCTGTTTTGCAAAAGCAACCCTCCTCCACCCCGTTCAATGCCACCACCTGTCAGCTGTAGCTTACTTTTATACCTATTTTGTTGCCTTGCAAAACAAATGTTGATGGCATTCCGTCGGTAGTCCACTTTGCCGATTCTAGAGTAATTGACAGTGATCCGGTAAATCCTGTACTCGGTTGCCAGTTTTGCGGAGCCAGAAGGGAATTTCCCCCCTTTTTTTCTCCTTAATGGTTTTAGGGGGGTTTTCGCCCTTCTTAGAATGGCAAAGTCACCGACGTAGGTGGTTTGTTTGGCGTGAATTTCATTCAGGGACCGCAAATCGACCTCGGTTTAAAGGCACTGTATTCTTATTTACGACACTTATGGGAATGTGCCGAAAGGAAAGGCCTGATCCCTTCCTTTGTCGGGGGAGTCACTAGATTATTAAGGGCCAAATTAAGAAAAGCCATTTCGTACTCACTAATTTCTGCTGTTTGACATAAATAGCTGTAAGTGGTTGTTGAAAATGCTCATTAGTTGCCCATTATTCCAGCAACCCAGTGTAAGCCCAAGTCGGGCCGCACCTCATGGAAATTGGTGTCCGATCCCAGCGTTTGATGGCTGGCCCAAAGTTATTGTATGCTGGAGTAAATCCTTGCTAATTTGTTCATGAAAGTTGGGTATTTTTGCATTCTGCCAGTTGTAATTGCTGTTTGAATTTGCATATCGAAGGCTTTGTACCGAGCAGGTACATCCCAGTATTAATTTACCGCTCCATGTGCTTTGGGCGGAAACAAATGCTGATATGATAATTGCTTTCATACATTTTTGCTGATGGCTCTATGTATTTGCTGATATGAGTTGCTGTTCCGCGTCACCAGGCTCGGGCGGGAACAATTGCTGACATTTGCTGATTGTCATAGTACCGGTACTTTTGCTGATATGTGCTGCTGTTCCGCGTCACCAGGCTCGGGCGGGAACAATCTCTGTAATTTTTGCTGAATAGCTACACTTTGCTTGAAACGCAATGTAAGATATGCTTGCAGTTCCGCGTCACCAGCTTCGGGCGGGAACAACCTGAACTGTGTCAAGTTCAATAAACGGCTGCTCAGGCCAATCGACACAAAAGTTGGAATGCGAGTGTCCACCTGTCCCTGAGTTCAGTTCTCTGGTCCTGTGCATGCGGGGATAAAGTAAATTCCGACAGGTCCGGGGTCATGAAATTTTTTTATTTTGGGGGGCAAAGGTGACCGACACGGATTTGGCTGAAATTTTTACTGCAAAGAGTACTGGAGGTATCTATGAAATCCTGAAAGTTTCAACTTCAGAGACTTCCTCCTTGAAAAGTTAGGCCCATTTCTTACTATGATCTAGAAAGTCAATTCTGACAGGTCCGGGGTCATGGAATTTTTTTATTTTTGGGGGAAAAGGCGACCGACACGGATTTGGCTGAAATTTTTACTGCAAAGAGTACTGGAGGTATCTATGAAATCCTGAGAGTTTCAACTTCAGAGAATTCCTCCTTGAAAAGTTAGGCCCATTTCTTACTACGGTCTAGAAAGTCAATTCCGACAGGTCCGCGGTCATGAAATTTTGTGCTTTTGGGGGGCAAAGGTGACCGACACGGATTTGGCTGAAATTTTTACTGCAAACAGTACTGGAGGTATCTATGATATCCTGAAAGTTTTAACTTCAGAGACTTCCTCCTTGAAAAGTTAGGCCCATTTCTTACTTTCATCTAGAAAGTAAATTCCGACAGGTCCGGGGTCATGGAATTTTTTTAATTTTGGGGGGCAAAGGTGACCGACACGGATTTGGCTGAAATTTTTACTGCAAAGAGTACTGAAGGTATCTATGAAATCCTGAAAGTTTCAACTTCAGAGACTTCCTCCTTGAAAAGTTAGGCCCATTTCTTACTATGATCTAGAAAGTCCATTCCGACAGGTCCGGGGTCATGGATTTTTTTTATTTTTGGGGGGAAAAGGCGACCGACACGGATTTGGCTGAAATTTTTACTTCAAAGAGTACTGGAGGTATCTATGATATCCTGAAAGTTTTAACTTCAGAGACTTCCTCCTTGAAAAGTTAGGCCCATTTCTTTCTTTCATCTAGAAAGTAAATTCCGACAGGTCCGGGGTCATGGAATTTTTGTATATTTTGGGGCAAAGGTGACCGACACGGATTTGGCTGAAATTGTTACTGCAAAGAGTACTGGAGGTATCTATGAAATCCTGAAAGTTTCAACTTCAAAGACTTCCTCCTTGAAAAGTTAGGCCCGTTTCTTACTATGGTCTAGAAAGTCAATTCCGACAGGTCCGGGGTCATGAAATCTTTTGATTTTTGGGGGCAAAGGTGACCGACACGGATTTGGCTGGAATTTTTACTGCAAAGAGTACTGGAGGTATCTATGAAATCCTATAAGTTTCAACTTCAGAGACTTCCTCCTTGAAAAATTAGGCCCATTTCTTACTATGGTCTAGAAAGTCAATTCCGACAGGTCCGCGGTCATTAAATTTTTTTATTTTTTGGGGCAAAGGTGACCGACACGGATTTGACTGAAATTTTTACTGCAAAGAGTACTGGAGGTATCTATGAAATCCTGAAAGTTTTAACTTCAGACACTTTCTACATGAAAAGTTAGGCCCATTTCTTACTATGGTCTAGAAAGTCAATTCCGACAGGTCCGGGGTCATGAAATTTTTTGATTTTTGGGGGCAAAGGTGACCGACACGGATTTGGCTGAAATTTTTACTGCAAAGAGTACTGGAGGTATCTATGATATCCTGAAAGTTTTAACTTCAGAGAATTCCTCCTTGAAAAGTTAGGCCCATTTCTTACTATGATCTAGAAAGTCAATTCTGACAGGTCCGGGGTCATGGAATTTTTTTATTTTTTGGGGAAAAGGCGACCGACACGGATTTGACTGAAATTTTTACTGCAAAGAGTACTGGAGGTATCTATGAAATCATGAAAGTTTCAACTTCAGAGACTTCCTCCTTGAAAAGTTAGGCCCATTTCTTACTATGGTCTAGAAAGTCAATTCCGACAGGTCGGGGGTCATGAAATTTTTTGATTTTTAGGGGCAAAGGTGACCGACACGGATTTGGCTGAAATTTTTACTGCAAAGAGTATTGGAGGTATCTATGAAATCCTGAAAGTTTTAACTTCAGACACTTTCTCCTTGAAAAGTTAGGCCCATTTCTTACTTTCATCTAGAAAGTAAATTCCGACAGGTCCGGGGTCATGAAATTTTTTTATTTTGGGGGCAAAGGTGACCGACACGGATTTGGCAGAAATTTTTACTGCAAAGAGTACTGGAGGTATCTATGAAATCCTGAAAGTTTCAACTTCAGAGACTTCCTCCTTGAAAAGTTAGGCCCATTTCTTACTATGATCTAGAAAGTCTATTCCGACAGGTCCGGGGTCATGGAATTTTTTTATTTTTGGGGGAAAAGGCGACCGACATGGATTTGGCTGAAATCTCTACTGCAAAGAGTACTGAAGGTATCTACGAAATCCTGAAAGTTTCAACTTCAGAGAATTCCTCCTTGAAAAGTTAGGCCCATTTCTTACTATGATCTAGAAAGTCAATTCTGACAGGTCCGGGGTCATGGAATTTTTTTATTTTTTGGGGAAAAGGCGACCGACACGGATTTGACTGAAATTTTTACTGCAAAGAGTACTGGAGGTATCTATGAAATCATGAAAGTTTCAACTTCAGAGACTTCCTCCTTGAAAAGTTAGGCCCATTTCTTACTATGGTCTAGAAAGTCAATTCCGACAGGTCGGGGGTCATGAAATTTTTTGATTTTTAGGGGCAAAGGTGACCGACACGGATTTGGCTGAAATTTTTACTGCAAAGAGTATTGGAGGTATCTATGAAATCCTGAAAGTTTTAACTTCAGAGACTTCCTCCTTGAAAAGTTAGGCCCATTTCTTACTATGATCTAGAAAGTCAATTCCGACAGGTCCGGGGTCATGGAATTTTTTTATTTTTGGGGGAAAAGGCGACCGACACGGATTTGGCGGAAATTTTTACTGCAAGGAGTACTGGAGGTATCTATGAAATCCTGAGAGTTTCAACTTCAGAGAATTCCTCCTCGAAAAGTTAGACTTATTTCTTAGTATTGCCAAGAAAGTCAATTCTGACAGGTCCACGGTCATGAAATTTTGTGATTTTAAGGGGCAAAGGTGACCGACATGGATTTGGCTGAAATTTTTACTGCAAAGAGTATTGGAGGTATCTAAAAAATCCTGAAAGTTTCAACTTCAGAGACTTCCTCCTTGAAAAGTTAGGCCCATTTCTTACTATGGTCTAGAAAGTCAATTCCGACAGGTCCGCGGTCATGAAATTTTGTGCTTTTGGGGGGCAAAGGTGACCGACACGGATTTGGCTGAAATTTTTACTGCAAAGAGTACTGGAGGTATCTATGATATCCTGAAAGTTTTAACTTCAGAGACTTCCTCCTTGAAAAGTTAGGCCCATTTCTTACTTTCATCTAGAAAGTCAATTCCGACAGGTCCGCGGTCATGAAATTTTGTGCTTTTGGGGGGCAAAGGTGACCGACACGGATTTGGCTGAAATTTTTACTGCAAAGAGTACTGGAGGTATCTATGATATCCTGAAAGTTTTAACTTCAGAGACTTCCTCCTTGAAAAGTTAGGCCCATTTCTTTCTTTCATCTAGAAAGTAAATTCCGACAGGTCCGGGGTCATGGAATTTTTGTATATTTTGGGGCAAAGGTGACCGACACGGATTTGGCTGAAATTTTTACTGCAAAGAGTACTGGAGGTATCTATGAAATCCTGAAAGTTTCAACTTCAGAGACTTCCTCCTTGAAAAGTTAGGCCCGTTTCTTACTATGGTCTAGAAAGTCAATTCCGACAGGTCCGGGGTCATGAAATCTTTTGATTTTTGGGGGCAAAGGTGACCGACACGGATTTGGCTGGAATTTTTACTGCAAAGAGTACTGGAGGTATCTATGAAATCCTGAAAGTTTCAACTTCAGAGACTTCCTCCTTGAAAAGTTAGGCCCATTTCTTACTATGGTCTAGAAAGTCAATTCCGACAGGTCCGGGGTCATGAAATTTTTTTATTTTGGGGGGCAAAGGTGACCGACACGGATTTGACTGAAATTTTTACTGCAAAGAGTACTGGAGGTATCTATGAAATCCTGAAAGTTTTAACTTCAGACACTTTCTACATGAAAAGTTAGGCCCATTTCTTACTATGGTCTAGAAAGTCAATTCCGACAGGTCCGGGGTCATGAAATTTTTTATTTTTGGGGGCAAAGGTGACCGACACGGATTTGGCTGAAATTTTTACTGCAAAGAGTACTGGAGGTATCTATGAAATCCTGAGAGTTTCAACTTCAGAGAATTCCTCCTTGAAAAGTTAGGCCCATTTCTTACTATGGTCTAGAAAGTCAATTCCGACAGGTCCGAGGTACTGAAATTTTGTGCTTTTGGGGGGCAAAGGTGACCGACACGGATTTGGCTGAAATTTTTACTGCAATGAGTACTGGAGGTATCTATGATATCATGAAAGTTTCAACTTCAGAGACTTCCTCCTTGAAAAGTTAGGCCCATTTCTTACTTTCATCTAGAAAGTAAATTCCGACAGGTCCGGGGTCTTCAAATTTTTTTATTTTTGGGGGCAAAGGTGACCAACACGGATTTGGCTGAAATTTTTACTGCAAAGAGTACTGGAGGTATCTATGAAATCCTGAGAGTTTCAACTTCAGAGACTTCCTCCTTGAAAAGTTAGGCCCATTTCTTACTATGGTCTAGAAAGTCAATTCCGACAGGTCCGAGGTACTGAAATTTTGTGCTTTTGGGGGGCAAAGGTGACCGACACGGATTTGGCTGAAATTTTTACTGCAAAGAGTACTGGAGGTATCTATGATATCCTGAAAGTTTTAACTTCAGAGACTTCCTCCTTGAAAAGTTAGGCCCATTTCTTACTTTCATCTAGAAAGTAAATTCTGACAGGTCCGGGGTCATGGAATTTTTTTATTTTGTGGGGCAAAGGTGACCGACACGGATTTGGCTGAAATTCTTACTGCAAAGAGTACTGGAGGTATCTATGAAATCCTGAAAGTTTTAACTTCAGAGACTTCCTCCTTGAAAAGTTAGGCCCATTTCTTACTTTCATCTAGAAAGTAAATTCCGACAGGTCCGGGGTCTTCAAATTTTTTTATTTTTGGGGGCAAAGGTGACCAACACGGATTTGGCTGAAATTTTTACTGCAAAGAGTACTGGAGGTATCTATGAAATCATGAAAGTTTCAACTTCAGAGACTTCCTCCTTGAAAAGTTAGGCCCATTTCTTACTATGGTCTAGAAAGTCAATTCCGACAGGTCCGAGGTACTGAAATTTTTTTATTTTTGGGGGCAAAGGTGACCGACACGGATTTGGCTGAAATTTTTACTGCAAAGAGTACTGGAGGTATCTATGAAATCCTGAAAGTTTTAACTTCAGAGACTTCCTCCTTGAAAAGTTAGGCCCATTTCTTACTATGATCTAGAAAGTCAATTCCGACATGTCCGGGGTCATGGAATTTTTTTATTTTTGGGGGAAAAGGCGACCGACACGGATTTGGCTGAAATCTCTACTGCAAAGAGTACTGGAGGTATCTATGAAATCCTGAGAGTTTCAACTTCAGAGAATTCCTCCTTGAAAAGTTAGGCCCATTTCTTACTATGGTCTAGAAAGTCAATTCCGACAGGTCGGGGGTCATGAAATTTTTTTATTTTTAGGGGCAAAGGTGACCGACACGGATTTGGCTGAAATTTTTACTGCAAAGAGTATTGAAGGTATCTATGAAATCCTGAAAGTTTTAACTTCAGACACTTTCTCCTTGAAAAGTTAGGCCCATTTCTTACTTTCATCTAGAAAGTAAATTCCGACAGGTCCGGGGTCATGAAATATTTTATTTTGGGGGGCAAAGGTGACCGACACGGATTTGGCTGAAATTTTTACTGCAAAGAGTACTGGAGGTATCTATGAAATCATGAAAGTTTCAACTTCAGAGACTTCCTCCTTGAAAAGTTAGGCCCATTTCTTACTTTCATCTAGAAAGTAAATTCCGACAGGTCCGGGGTCTTCAAATTTTTTTATTTTTGGGGGCAAAGGTGACCAACACGGATTTGGCTGAAATTTTTACTGCAAAGAGTACTGGAGGTATCTATGAAATCCTGAGAGTTTCAACTTCAGAGACTTCCTCCTTGAAAAGTTAGGCCCATTTCTTACTATGGTCTAGAAAGTCAATTCCGACAGGTCCGAGGTACTGAAATTTTTTTATTTTTGGGGGCAAAGGTGACCGACACGGATTTGGCTGAAATTTTTACTGCAAAGAGTACTGGAGGTATCTATGATATCCTGAAAGTTTTAACTTCAAAGACTTCCTCCTTGAAAAGTTAGGCCCATTTCTTACTTTCATCTAGAAAGTAAATTCTGACAGGTCCGGGGTCATGGAATTTTTTTATTTTGTGGGGCAAAGGTGACCGACACGGATTTGGCTGAAATTTTTACTGCAAAGAGTACTGGAGGTATCTATGAAATCCTGAAAGTTTTAACTTCAGAGACTTCCTCCTTGAAAAGTTAGGCCCATTTCTTACTTTCATCTAGAAAGTAAATTCCGACAGGTCCGGGGTCTTCAAATTTTTTTATTTTTGGGGGGCAAAGGTGACCGACACGGATTTGGCTGAAATTTTTACTGCAAAGAGTACTGGAGGTATCTATGAAATCATGAAAGTTTCAACTTCAGAGACTTCCTCCTTGAAAAGTTAGGCCCATTTCTTACTATGGTCTAGAAAGTCAATTCCGACAGGTCCGAGGTACTGAAATTTTTTTATTTTTGGGGGCAAAGGTGACCGACACGGATTTGGCTGAAATTTTTACTGCAAAGAGTACTGGAGGTATCTATGAAATCCTGAAAGTTTTAACTTCAGAGACTTCCTCCTTGAAAAGTTAGGCCCATTTCTTACTATGATCTAGAAAGTCAATTCCGACATGTCCGGGGTCATGGAATTTTTTTATTTTGGGGGGAAAAGGTGATCGACACGGATTTGGCTGAAATCTCTACTGCAAAGAGTACTGGAGGTATCTATGAAATCCTGAGAGTTTCAACTTCAGAGAATTCCTCCTCGAAAAGTTAGACTTATTTCTTAGTATTGCAAAGAAAGTCAATTCCGACAGGTCCGCGGTCATGAAATTTTGTGATTTTAAGGGGCACAGGTGACCGACATGGATTTGGCTGAAATTTTTACTGCAAAGAGTATTGGAGGTATCTATGAAATCCTGAAAGTTTCAACTTCAGAGACTTCCTCCTTGAAAAGTTAGGCCCATTTCTTACTATGGTCTAGAAAGTCAATTCCGACAGGTCCGGGGTCATGAAATTTTTTGATTTTTGGGGGCAAAGGTGACCGACACGGATTTGGCTGAAATTTTTACTGCAAAGAGTACTTGAGGTATCTATGAAATCATGAAAGTTTTAACTTCAGAGACTTCCTCCTTGAAAAGTTAGGCCCATTTCTTACTATGGTCTAGAAAGTCAATTCCGACAGGTCCGGGGTCATGAAATTTTTTTATTTTTGGGGGAAAAGGCGACCGACACGCATTTGGCTGAAATCTCTACTGCAAAGAGTACTGGACGTATCTATAAAATCCTGAGAGTTTCAACTTCAGAGACTTCCTCCTTGAAAAGTTAGGCCCATTTCTTGCTATGGTCTAGAAAGTCAATTCCGACAGGTCCGCGGTCATGAAATTTTGTGCTTTTGGGGGGCAAAGGTGACCGACACGGATTTGGCTGAAATTTTCACTGCAAAGAGTACTGGAGGTATCTATGATATCCTGAAAGTTTTAACTTCAGAGACTTCCTCCTTGAAAAGTTAGGCCCATTTCTTACTTTCATCTAGAAAGTCAATTCCGACAGGTCCGGGGTCATGAAATTTTTTTATTTTGGGGGGCAAAGGTGACCGACACGGATTTGGCTGAAATTTTTACTGCAAAGAGTACTGGAGGTATCTATGAAATCCTGAAAGTTTTAACTTCAGAGACTTCCTCCTTGAAAAGTTAGGCCCATTTCTTACTATGGTCTAGAAAGTCAATTCCGACAGGTCCGGGGTCATGGAATTTTTTTATTTTTGGGGGAAAAGGCGACCGACACGGATTTGGCTGAAATCTCTACTGCAAAGAGTACTGGAGGTATCTATGAAATCCTGAGAGTTTCAACTTCAAAGAATTCCTCCTCGAAAAGTCAGAGTTATTTCTTAGTATTGCCAAGAAAGTCAATTCCGACAGGTCCGCGGTCATGAAATTTTGTGATTTTAAGGGGCACAGGTGACCGACATGGATTTGGCTGAAATTTTTACTGGAAAGAGTATTGGAGGTATCTAAAAAATTCTGAAAGTTTCAACTTCTGAGACTTCCTCCTTGAAAAGTTAGGCCCATTTCTTACTATGGTCTAGAAAGTCAATTTCGACAGGTCCGGGGTCATGAAATATTTTGATTTTTGGGGGCAAAGGTGACCTACACGGATTTGGCTGAAATTTTTCCTGCAAAGAGTACTGGAGGTATCTATGAAACCATGAAAGTTTCAACTTCAGAGACTTCCTCCTTGAAAAGTTAGACTTATTTGTTACTATGGTCTAGAAAGTCAATTCCGACAGGTCTGGGGTCATGGAATATTTTGATTTTTGGGGGCAAAGGTGACCGACACGGATTTGGCTGAAATTTTTACTGCAAAGAGTACTGGAGGTATCTATGAAATCCTTAAAGTTTTAACTTCAGACACTTTCTCCTTGAAAAGTTAGGCCCATTTCTTAGTATTGCCAAGAAAGTCAATTCCGACAGGTCCGGGGTCATGAAATTTTTTTATTTTGGGGGGGAAAGGTGATCGACACGGACTTGGCTGAAATTTTTACTGCAAAGAGTACTGGAGGTATCTATGAAATCCTGAGAGTTTTAACTTCAGACACTTTCTCCTTGAAAAGTTAGGCCCATTTCTTTCTATGGTCTAGAAAGTCAATTCCGACAGGTCCCGGGTCATGAAATATTTTTATTTTGGGGGGCAAAGAAGACCGACACGGATTTGGCTGAAATTTTTACTGCAAAGAGTACTGGAGGTATCTATGATATCCTGAAAGTTTTAACTTCAGAGACTTCCTCCTTGAAAAGTTAGGCCCATTTCTTACTATGATCTAGAAAGTCAATTCTGACAGGTCCGGGGTCATGAAATTTTTTTATTTTTTCGGGAAAAGGCGACCGACACGGATTTGGCTGAAATTTTTACTGCAAAGAGTACTGGAGGTATCTATGAAATCATGAAAGTTTCAACTTCAGAGACTTCCTCCTTGAAAAGTTAGACTTATTTCTTAGTATTGCCAAGAAAGTCAATTCCGACAGGTCCGCGGTCATGAAATTTTGTGATTTTAAGGGGCACAGGTGACCGACATGGATTTGGCTGAAATTTTTACTGCAAAGAGTATTGGAGGTATCTAAAAAATCATGAAAGTTTCAACTTCAGAGACTTCCTCCTTGAAAAGTTAAACCCATTTCTTACTATGGTCTAGAAAGTCAATTCCGACAGGTCCGCGGTCATGAAATTTTGTGATTTTGGGGGGCAAAGGTGACCGACACGGATTTGGCTGAAATTTTTACTGCAAAGAGTACTGCAGGTATCTATGAAATCCTTAAAGGTTTAACTTCACAGACTTCCTCCTTGAAAAGTAAGGCTTATTTCTTAGTATTGCCAAGAAAGTCAATTCTGCCAGGTCCGGGGTCATGAAAGTTTGTGATTTTGGGGGGAAAGGTGACCGGCACGGATTTCACTGAAATCTGTACTGCATAGAGTAATGGCAATGGCTATTATCCCAAACAACTTTCAGCTCCAAAGCTTTTCTATTTAGTGATGCATTTTTACATAGGCCAGGAAATAGTGGTTTTCTTATTGACTGGTTCAAGTTGGAAGCAGTTTGGTTACATTTATACTTGAATATCATGGTTTGCTGGCTTACCTGTGATAGAATGAGTTCCACTGCCTTGTCCAGCTGAAGTATGTTAGTTTACTGCAGTGGCATGATTTCTCAACTTGCAAGATGGCAATGACCTGAAGGGCAAGGTGTGTGTGTATGTACTGTCATGGAATCACAACAATGATGAGAATTATTGAAGGTTTCACTCTGGCAAGATGGTATCCATTCAGTTCTTCTACAATTATAAGTCAACCAGTCAAATTTCATAACTTGTAACTCTTGATTTATTCTGCCAAGGAGTGTCTGTTTACTGTAGGGAAGTCTCAGAACAAAGTATTTAGGTTGGTACCGTTTATTTGTCATCTTTTGTGTCCTTGCCACAAGTAAAAATACTACATTCTTTGAGACTTGTAGTGTTGATTTACACTCAGAAGGGTTTTCAAATACACAAAGCAATGGATAAATTTGTGTGATTATACTGCTATAGGATTGGGTGACAACTTGACAAGAAAACAACAGCAAAATTTCAATTAATGTTGCCACCACACCTAGGACTGTTTAAGGACCTATGTGTGGCATTAATATTAGGGAAAGTGAGTTAAACTGCATCTCAGTTGGGTAAAATGGTACCCTGTTGGTATCTTGAAAATGACACATTGCCATTCAATGGTGATATTGTGGTGTTATTTACAACAAGGGCAAACCCGTTATATATAATTAACATCTCCCCAACGCAAAAATACATCTTGATAATAGTTCGCGGTACCCGCTGCTTCATTTGACTCGGACCGGCCAGCCGACCCCGGCAAGCTCGGTGGTCGAGTGGTTAAGACATCTGCACTAGTAAGCAGGAGGTCGTGGGTTCGAGTCCCACCCGAGTAAGCTTGTGAGGTTTTTTCGCAAGCTCTCGGACAAGCACTGAGCATACAGTGCTTATAAATATACGTTGGGTAAGGGCAAACCCGTTATATATAATTAACATCTCCCCAACGCAAAAATACATCTTGATAATAGTTCGCGGTACCCGCTGCTTCATTTGACTCGGACCGGCCAGCCGACCCCGGCAAGCTCGGTGGTCGAGTGGTTAAGACATCTGCACTAGTAAGCAGGAGGTCGTGGGTTCGAGTCCCACCCGAGTAAGCTTGTGAGGTTTTTTCGCAAGCTCTCGGACAAGCACTGAGCATACAGTGCTTATAAATATACGTTGGGTAAGGGCAAACCCGTTATATATATTTACAACAAGCAGATGATGTCAGTATCATAATTTTTAAATCTAGCCTCATTGGGAATTTCAATAACATCTCTGCTGAACTGTTTTGACTGTTACCATCTAAGGATAACAAGAGATCTTCAAGAGGTCTTGTTTAATAACAGGTCTTTGGAAAATGTTAGGGGAAGAGGATGCTATATGTTGTATGGATTATCTTGATTCAGGGGGATAAAATTGGTGGGGACATGCATCCAGTATTTTGTAACTTTTATATCTTAGAACCTATTTGGATAAAATGTAAAACATCATGGTGTGCCAAGCAATCACTGTTCCACTTCATCAAATAGTGTTCAAAATAAAGTATACCTAACTGTGGCTTTTATTTCAGCATTTTTAATTTTTCAGAGCTTGAATCCCAATCCTGAATGACCTGTGTTGGGGAAACCAACGAAAACGTCAAAATAATTAACAACCAAAACTTATTTCTCAAAAATTCAAAGAAAACACTTGGGATTTTATAATGGAAATTGTTGGGATTGCTCATTTTTGGGGGACTGTAGGTTGGGGGACCCTGTGCCTATAATAAAAGGGAGAACTACGTTTTAACATTTGAATTCACTTTGGGAGATGACTGACATTATGCTCAATAACTGTAGGGTTAATGTTGTCAAGTAAGGGTAGGGTTTTGAGTTTCGAGTGGAATTTTGAGGGGAAACTGTGAGTGTTTTAACACATGACACATGGTGGATTTAAATTTGCATAGTTAGTTTATCAGTAAGAAAGTTTTTCTGACAATTTACAATTTGAAATTTCCACCAAAAAATAGGGTCAGTGCAATGAAGAGAGTGTTGCCTTGGTTTTTGGGGGACGTTTGTTCTGAAATTGCTTTTACCATAACAATTTTCGTCAACGTTCGTGGTACAGACAAAAATACAGACCACATGACCGCAAATAACTTTATGTTCTTTTCGTAAAGTTGGGAATACCGTCGTTTAACTCCATTCTCTACTACACAGTTTTGTTTATACTCTAACGGTGGTTTATGTTGGTTTTTTAATTTTTAATACTGATGTTGACCATGAGTGTGGCGTTTTGAACACTAACACTTTTTAAAACTTTGCACCCCCGCTGACAGGGCCTATGTTCGGCGTACCTGTTTTGGTGTTCAGCACCAAGGACTGCAAGCCAAGCTTCTTCTTTGCAATTTTTGAGATATTTTTGCTGACTTCTCTTGACGGAGAATAACATTCTTTGGTATTTTGAAGGGCTCTCGGAGTTTAACTTGCAATATCGACTGAAGACCTCCGTGGTAGAAGTTTTCCATGATTCTTTACAGGCCTATGAGTGCATTTCTACCAAAGATCATATAGGTCCAGTGCTGCGAAGGGCCGGCGGCATCAACGCGCAGGCTCGCTGGTTGCCCAAGAAGCTCCATACTATTTATTATTCCGTATTGTGCAGGGAACCATGCGGCCCATAGACCGCCGACGAAACTCTGGGTAAATGCATGTGGCGCGCGTTTTTCGGGTGCTCACTCGCTTTGGTTGGTGCGTCTGCAGTACACGTTAGAAAAATCAACCAATCAATGGCCACATAGCAAAGTGCACAAAACAGTCAAGTCTGCTTCATCAGGGTCAAAGGTCACAAAGTAAGTACAAGAACACAGGCTATAGATTTCCAAAACGTCTCAGTCTCAGATAAGTCTCCGAAACCAATTCCTGATTGTGAGCCTGGAGTGTGTACATTAAATTGAAGTACTATGCTATGTTTGGCTCTTTTGCATTTTACGTGATGTTTTGTGGCACTATCAGACTTACTATTGCACCTACAACTTCAAAAAAAGGACGTTTAAAAAACACAGATGAAGCTTGCGGCGGAAGTCGAGTGGATATTTGGAAACTGCCGGTCCAGCCATTACTGCGGTGATACAACGTTCGTACCGTGCAGACGGGTGTTATGCGCGCCATTACATGCCTCTTTTGACCAAAAGGAAGTCGTGATCTGCTAGACACACGCGCGTCAAGCTCAGGAATTTGCATCGATGCATGACGTCTAATCAGGTTAGTGTTTGTGATAATTTTGAAATTGTTGCACAACGAAGTCCTGTGTTGTGTAATATGAAGTGGTGCTACTTTCCTAGAAATCATAAGTGTCATATATTTGCTGTGACAATCCTCAAAAGAGCTGAAGAGTTTATTTCTTTGTCCCACTTTGTAATATATTAGACTAGGTAAACCCAGGTTGGACGACGTCTACATTGCATTGCTACTAACGTCCGGGGTATAAAGTCCTCCTACAATGCGACATCTTTTTCAATGCAGTTTTTTTCTCACATTTTTACCTGCAGAAGACAGCTCAAAATGTCTTTCCCAAGTGCTTTGTATCCCGAATTCCATAAATGCTATGTTTTAATACTAAATACGCCCGCGGACAACGTGTTTTGCAGGAAATTTTACAAAACCCCACGCTTTCCGTGGCGATTCGTTCGGATCTACATGTGCGATCAGGCTTTTGCACGGCAGAGTACATGTACATACATGTTCGCCCTACACCAAAGACCGTATAGCGCCGCGTAGCGGTGCAAGATGGGGAACTTCACCGTGAATACGCGTAAAACGTTGTAATCACATGGTCGCCATTCTGGTTGGACTACGTCTGCGCAATGCATGTTAATGCGCAGGCGCAGGCGCCCCGACAGGCAAGCACACACATCAACGTTCACACTCGAATGGCGCCCATGGTGATAACACCTTTATGGCCAAATTACCCATCTTGCGCCGCTACGCGGCGCTATATAATCTTTGCTAGCACTCGTACTATTACATGTGCGAAATGCAAAGTAACGAAGTGCCCTTACGCGTGCGCAGAAGAGCCATGGGTGTGAAGAAATTGCAGATAAGGCCGTGTCCGAACAGGCTTCCAAAGAAATATGGAATGGCTGCGTAGCTCCGTGATCAGAATATTGACAAGAATATAATATAAAATCAGTTCAGTTCAGATTCAGCAGAACTTAATCTGCTTGCCCTGAAGAAAGTACTCAGTTACCGAAAGCTCACCGCACGAACGTAGGTCTTTCACGCGTCGCGTGGAGTTTCGCAGAATTATCTGCAAAATGCGTTGTCCGCGGGCGTATTTGGTGATTTCATCACAACATTTACGGAATTCAGGATACAAGGCACTTGTGAACAACATTTGAACTGTCTTTGCCAGGCAAAAATGTGAGAAAAAACATCTTGAAAACAATTTCGCATAGGGGGGCTTACAGTGTGGTACGAGGACTTTTATACCCTGGACGTTTTCCATGACAAATCCAATTTACATTAATCGTTTTATATTTCAGTAGCTTTGATTTTGTGCCCTGCCTCAAAAAGGTAATGAAAAATGTGTTGCCAATTTTGAGCAATATCTAAACTAGATTCATATAAATTAGCAGACTGTCTAATCAATTGAACTTGAAAATGCGAATCCACCGGGTAAATATTTTTGTAAAAAAAGTTTGAATTTGGACCAAATTTGCGAGCCAAATCGTACAAAATCACTAGTCCATTTCAGAATATTTTCCTTTATGGAGACTAACAGGAAAGTTGATATCTTTTAAGAATCTCAAATAACAGTGCACTTCCGGTTTTAAATATGTCAAAGATCGGATGATTTACCCCTCGACATTAATGAAGACGTACATTAACTTTATAATGGTCAATTTTAGATAGCTTTGAGGATTAAAGGATCATTGCTTAATTTCTTGTTATTGGTGTTATTAAAACGTCATGAATAAATCGCCTTAAGTGTAAGAAGATTGGAAATGTATAAAATATAGGTCGATGAGCAAGTCGAGATTACTTATCTCTTACGATTACTTTTTCAGTTTTAAGACATCGTAACCTCTGGTCTAATAACATCCTCAGACATGCATTGGCTGTATAAAGGTCATCATGTATATCACTTTTTAAGAAACTTTGCAAAACACATTGATTGAACATGTATTTGGTATTTTTCAACATGCTGCTAGAGGGCGTTAACGTATTTCATGACATCCCCAATCTTTTTTTTTGTTTTTGTTTTGTTTTGTTTTTTGTTGTTTTTTTTGGGGGGGGGAACAAAACTATCCTACTGGAATCTACCACCGGAAAAGCTATGAGTTCTCATGCCATGAGTTCTCATTTTCTGCTAGAAAACCCAGGTCAGCAGCTCGAACTTGGGTTTTCTGGCAGGTCGAGGTAGGATTTCAAGAATCTCTTATCAGCTACAGTTGTTTCCCTAAGGGGATTTTGTAGCCCGTTGAGTGTGAAACCTCAGCCAGGGCAATTACTATCGCTTGACTGAGCGGCGTGTGGGATTTGCCTGTTGTTTCCTCAACACACGTCGAATATTTCATTAAGTTTATAAACTAATGTGACGTTTTATTTTGTAGTTACGAAACCACATTTTCCTGTTTTGATCACTGAAATTTGTGCACAAAATGCCCAAGAGCTACGGGGTCGTTTGGGTGGGCTGACTGCTGCCTTGCAAGTGTATGGATCATACACGGTGGAATAAAACACATTCCCCCATGCATAATACAATGAAATTCAAATGTAAGAAAGAAAGTGACGATTGTCCGTGTACACGTTCTGACGTTGACCATTATTAAATGCTCAATGAATCTAGTGGACAAAGGTCCTTGATCACATCGTGAAAAGCGAATTGCATTTTCTCGCGGACGTAAAATGGCACTGACCATGTACATCGTGGGCATCAATAAAGGCATCGCGGTATACCAAGCACGAAATGGGACAGAGGGGTACTCCCCCAAAAGTCCAATCCCTGTACACTCTCCAGCCTATTGTCACTTAACATCCCCCTTGCAACAATGACCAACACAAAGGCGGGGGGGGTCTCCCTGTCCCATAGTTTGCTTCACAGATGTGTGTTAGGAGTTTGGCTCAATGTTTGTTTATGAAATATATATATGAAATTTACATACATTCGTCATGAGACAGGGCTATCTCTTGTTTTTCTTACTGTTTGATTTGATACAACTCATGGACGAGGGCTCATTTCGCTGATGTATTTTAATACATTGGTAATTTTTTTGTGTGACCTACATGGGGGAAAATGTTGGTTGATAGGACCGATCGAAATATTCACTAAACATCGCTGTCAGAACTTTGCACCCCTCATTCGGGGCCGACCAAAGTATGCACTGAACTTCGTTGTCATTCTGCCCCCCCCGTTGGGAGGGCGGATCACAGTATGCACTAAACTTCGCTGTCAGAATTCTGCCCCTCATTGGAAGTGAGTCAATTCAAATTTCCAACACTTCTTCAACAAACTGACCTTGGTAGGGGTTATTCCAGGAAGTCTGCAACTGCACAGTCGTGGCGACAACAGTTTGTGTCTTTTACAAACATAGGCCTTCCGTTGTGGGTTTTCAAACTTGAATGAATCTCGTTCCTCAATTTGTGGGACAGATAAAAACAGATAAACAACATTTTAGATAGATTATTTACGTATAGCGGTATCAAGTAATAACGTTATTACTTTATCAACATTTGAGCTGAATACATTTGCTGTTTAGTCGCCTCTTGACATCTGGTAAAGTCCACAAACAAAATCTTTTGTGTGAACACCAAAGTGCAACATCGAGTGCCCAATTTTCAGTCTGCAGCCTGTTAAAGCGAATCTGTAGGTTCAATGCGACAGAGGGAATACTTCATTCTTTAACCCTTACCCCCTAGGTGTATGTAAAATCATATTGAAATCGGAGGATTTGGGACTGTTAGGGTTAATACTTACTATTGATAATAGTACATGTGCCCCTTAATGCTACACATCTACCTCAATGACATGTAAGCTGGGACACAGTTGGGTGACATCGCAGCTGGCCATGTATATACGTATTTTTTCCCCTAGTTTCCTACTTCAAACCTCATGGAAGATTCCCCTATAAAATGATCCTTTAGAGCCGATATTATCAAATATTTTCAAGTCGAGATTCCCCAGCAATTTGCAAAACAAATATTTCGCCTCCATGTCGGACCAGTGTACTCGTGGTATTGTGCACTAGCTCCGGGTCCGATGCACACACGCCCTACTGTAATGCGCGCATATCTAAGTCCACGGATGAAATGAGATACGTCCACGTATTGGTTGCAGAAGGGACCAGATTTTTAAAGAGAAAGTCGCCTCATGATATATTTTACCACTTTCAAATAATACAGCAGTTGCAGTTTCCACTTGATGATGATCGATATTAGTATTGTTTTACAAGGACTGAGATACTAATTCTTGATTGCCTGTTATTTGTCACCCAATGACGTCCTCATGACGTCAACCTCATGGGCACACAACGGGATCGTGGCTCATGTTCATATCAATTTCCAAGTTCATACTTAGAGAATTGTTGTCCAGATAAAAAGAGGAAGAGAAAAGTAAGGAGGAGCAAGGTGGGATTTCACAATTTCAAAAATTCACTCGATTATTTTTTTCCCTTCATTGCTACTCACTTTGCTGAGCTCGCTTAAATCTAGTAAAACCATAGTCAAAGTTTTAAAAAATTCGCTGCATAAAATTTGACGTATAGCTTAACCTACAATCCTGGACAAAATATTTGGAACACCTTGTGGGAAGCGCGTTGCAAAGATCCCCATCTCCCCCATTTCCGCAATGGGCCCGCACTTTTGGGGCTTTTTGCACAAGAAGTATCCGGACCTGGAAACTACCTGTCCAAAGTTCGGGATTTATAGATATATTTCTATGATCCCTCCTGATTGTGGCATGTCTTATTGTAAAAACCCGAGTGATCCCAAATTACTTATGAGCTTGCGCGCAGAATTCCAACCATTTGGTGAAATGCGTCCTATTACGACTGTCCTTCTCCCACATTAATTTGAAATAGCGCCCTCAGGTTTTGTGGTACATATTACATAGGTGTCCAGTCTTGTGTGTGTGACATTCAGGAACTAATAGTAAAAAAATGCATGTTTTGTGAGATTATGATCACTTTGACATTTTCCTGTATGTCATTCGTGTTTGCCGAATTCACTTTTTTTGGGGGGAGGGGTCTGGTTTTATGCCCTCACCCCCCAGGAGGCATTACTGAACTACCCATACATACCTGTTTGAAAAAAAAAACAGATACATTTTGGAAGTATTAGGTAAGGGAGCTACTTGACTATGCCATTTCTGTAACTCCAAATTTCGTTATTAAACTTATGGCCAATAAGGCACGGATTAATTAAAATGACAACATTAAGTTTCAGTCAGCCTGATCAAAATTAAGTCTAACGTGGGTTACGTGTGTGTGTGGGGGGGGGACAGGATGGCCTATGCGCCTTTTCAGGCTACAATGGGGTAAAACCCAAAGCTAATATTGATTTGACATCCATTGCATTCTCGATGTCGTTTTCTGTTGTTGAAATTCCAGCAACTAGGGATTGTTTCTTTCTTTCGTTTTCATTTCATTATTTTCCTGCTTGTATTTTTTGGGCAGAACTGTCTGACTAGAGTAAGTGATCGATCAAAATAACATTCACATTCAAGAAAAGGAGCTGCAGATGCAACGCATTTGTGGCAACTTTTGGGGTAACCCACGGAGATATGGGACGTATCTTTTGTGAGAATTTTTCTTTGAAAATATCAAATTACTCTGCAGTTAAAACCCAACGAAATTTGTTGTTATAACAAATGGAAATGTATTTCCATCAATAAAATAGGAAGGCAAGTGCCACCCAACTGTGCCACCCCTGGATCTCTTACTATTGAATCTCCGATAATAAACATTATACGCCTGACAGCTTCTATACTGAGATCACTGACAAGAAATGGACCCACGACGGTTGGGATCGGTTTCACTGTCGAACATTTTGGAAATGAATGAAAATAAATCAGCATCAATCCTGCAGCTCACTGCAGTCAAACCTAGAAAATTGCCTTGTGGCAAGGGACAGGGACATGAAAAAAAGTGGTTAGGGAAAAATCCAAAAGTTATGCGGTGTTGACCAAGCATTCAGGCGCACGGACTCCTGAAATTCGCTACGAATCGCAGTTACCGGCTTCCATATAGGACTCTTCTGGGATCTCGGGGTTCCCGGCCCAACGCACTTCCTCCCTGCCCATCCATTTAACCCCAAAAAGGGTTCGAGCGACCATGCAAGGGAGGAAACGAGACAAGCCCCTAAGCCCTGGCCGCCGAGTCGGCCATAAGTCTCGAACCTGTACTGAGGCGCTCACCTGGACTTCGCGGACAGTGCCAGCCGCAGAGCTTACCCGCTAGGCTAAGGTACTGCTGGTATTTGACGGGGGTAAATTGGAGTCTCTTATAGCTACTGACGGCAAGCGTCGGGAAAATAAAAAGTCAATTCTGGGATTCGAACCCACCGTCTAACGATCTGATAACCACGAGCGTAACCACTTGGCCATCTCAGAGATACTGCTGTGCGCTGTTCGTATTAAATAAGGAGATAACAAAGTCATTCAACTTACTGCACAGAATGTTGCTGTGTAAATACTGAGTGATTGAAACGTGATCCGCCCTGAGCCGAAGTGCACCCTCACCGGCGAAAGAAAGACAGGTGGCAATAAGTTTTCCAACTGGGTTCTAACACGCGTTCGGCGTGCACGTGAAATTAAAAATCGTTGCGCGTACTCAGCGTGCTCCGCGTCAACGCGCATAAACTTGCGAACCTATGCGGTGCGTGAGTACTAAAGGACTGTCGATTTCATTTCAAAACCCGCCCTCTTTTATTCATGCTCGGAGCGGATATAATGGAGATCAAGGGGTTACATGCATTGATCGCCATTTGCATGGAGCCATGGAACCCGAAGTTAACGCACAACTTCTGCGATCGTCTAATGGGAGCCTGCAAGTCGTTGCGCGTCCGCCTTTGTGACGAAGTCACTTACGACTGGGATAGGGAGCGCGTACATCCCGCTCTTTAAAAATGCAGCACTCGCGCACGTGATAACAACCGCAACGGTACACCACCTCAACGGAAAAAAGGAGAGTTACTCGTATCCTTTGTCATTTAATTTTTCATGGTTCACCATTGCAATGTTTCATGTGAAACCCAATCAGAAAGTGAAAAGATTTCACTGAAATCTGTACTGCATAGAGTAATGGCAATGGTTATTATCCCAAACTACTTTCAGCTCCAAAGCTTTTCTATTTAGTGATGCATTTTTACATAGGCCAGGAAATAGTGGTTTTCTTATTGACTGGTTCAAGTTGGAAGCAGTTTGGTTACATTTATACTTGAATATCATGGTTTGCTGGCTTACCTGTGATAGAATGAGTTCCACTGCCTTGTCCAGCTGAAGTATGTTAGTTTACTGCAGTGGCATGATTTCTCAACTTGCAAGATGGCAATGACCTGAAGGGCAAGGTGTGTGTGTATGTACTGTCATGGAATCACAACAATGATGAGAATTGTTGAAGGTTTCACTCTGGCAAGATGGTATCCATTCAGTTCTTCTACAATTATAAGTCAACCAGTCAAATTTCATCACTTGTAACTCTTGATTTATTCTGCCAAGGAGTGTCTGTTTACTGTAGGGAAGTCTCAGAACAAATTATTTAGGTTGGTACCGTTTATTTGTCATCTTTTGTGTCCTTGCCACAAGTAAAATTAATACATTCTTTGAGACTTGTAGTGTTGATTTACACTCAGAAGGGTTTTCAAATACACGAAGCAATGGATAAATTTGTGTGATTATACTGCTATAGGACTGACCTCTAGCCTAACTGGGAATTTCAATAACATCTCTGCTGAATTGTTTTACTGTTACCATCTAAGGATAACAAGAGATCTTCAAAAGGTCTTGTTTAATAACAGGTCTTTGGAAAATGTTAGGGGAAGAGGATGCTATATGTTGTATGGATTATCTTGACTCAGAGGGATAAAATTGAAGGGGACATGCATCCAGTATTTTGTAATTTTTGTATCTAAGAACCTCTTTAGATAAAATGTAAAACATCATGGTGTGCCAAGCAATCGCTGCTAAACTTAAGCACTTATGGCAAAGAGTGTGCACAAGAAATTGTAAACTTACCTGTGGCTTTTGGTTTTATTTTGGCATTTTCAAATGTTATGAGCTTGTATCCCAATGCTGAATGACCTGTGTGGGGCAAACCTATAAATACGAAGAAACAATTTACGACCAAAACTTGTTTCTAAAATACAATTACAGAAAACACTCAGGGATTTTGTAATTAACATTTTTTCTATGCCAGCAGTTTTACAGGTTTTCTTTCAATATAGCAACTTGTACAGAACTATGAGACCGTTTCACCCCACCAAGATCTTTCTAATTAGTTTGGGTTAAAAAGACCAGTGATATAAAGTTCTGAACATGCTGAATTTGTTTTACCATGTCAAGTTTTCTTTGTACAGACACAAAATCCTACAGGGCCGGAAAAAAACTTTATGTTCTTTTTTTCTAAAGTTACCGTCGTTTTCAGTGTTGGTGAGTGTGGCATTTTCAATCAACACTAACATCTTTTTAAAATGTCGCTCTCCCGTTCACAGTGCATCTGCTCGGCGTACCTGTTTCAGTGTTCAGCACGAAGGACTGCAAGCCAAGCTTCTTCTTTGCAAAAGATGTTTTTGCTGACTTCTCTCGACAGGGAATAACGTTCTTCGGTATTTTGAAGGGCTCTCGGAGTTTAACTTAATATCGACCGAAGTCCTCCGTGATAGAAATTTTCCATAATTCTGTACAGGCCCATGAGCGCATTTCTAACAAAGTTTGGGCCTAGTGCTGCGAAGGGCCGGCGGCACCAACGCGCAGGCTCGCTGGTTGCCCAAGAAGCTCCATACTATTTATTATCCCATATTGTGCAGGGAACCATGCGGGAAGTTGGCCCATAGGCCGCCTACGAAGCTCTAGGGGTAAACAATGCAAGTGGCACGTGCTTTTCGTGTACTCAGGCTTTGGCTGCGTGCAACAGACCGTATTCACGGCGTCGCCAATTTCAGTCGTATTCCTGAGTGAACAGTGTAATTTTGAAATCTTTAATGTGATGGAACCACGTGATTTTTGGGGTTGGAATGAAATCGTAGAATATAGTTGGGTTCTTTTAATTTAACGTTTTAAAATAAATAGGCCCTACGTTACGTTGGGGAATACGACTGAAATTGGGGACGCCGCGAATACGGTCTAAAATGGTTTTGTCTGAAGTTGGCCCTACACGTCAGAAAAATCAATCAATCAATGGCAGTATAGCAAAGTGCACAAAACAGTCGAGTCATGTCTGCTGAGTCAGGGTCAAACGTCACAATGCATAAGTATAGAGCGCAGGCTGTAGATTTCCAATTCTCAACTTCGTCTCCGTCTCAGAAAAATCACCGACAGCTGATGCCTGCGACGGAGCCAAAGTCCAGTATTAAAAAAGCGGCTGATCCAGCCATTACTGCGGTGATACAACGTTCGTACCGTGTAGACGGGTGTTATGCGCGCCATTACATGCCTCTTTTGACCAATAGGAAGTCGTGATCTGCTAAACACACGCGCGTCAAGCTCAGGAATTTGCATCTGATGCATGATGTCTAATCAGGTTAGTGTTTGAGATAAGTCAGAAATTGTTGCACAACGAAGTCCCGTGTTGTATACTTTTATTGCCATGGACAGATACTATGAATGAATGTCACTTTTCTGGAAATCATTCAGGTACGTTCTAATAAGTCTCATATGTGTGGGCTGTTTAAAACCATCCCTAAAGGAACGGAAGGGTAGGCCCTATATTTGTTTGTCCCACTTTGTAATATATTAGACTAGGTATACCTGGCCAGCATGCTTTGATGGAGTGGACCTTTTGCATTGGACTGTTAGTAACATTTCAAAGGAGATGGACACTATTCATAGAGAATTTTAAATGCGATTGTCAGGCTTGTTGTGCAACCTTTGGCTAAATTTAGCTTCAAGTTGGCCAGTTCTGAAGAGTTCTGAAGATTAACTAAAGACTGCGTGACTTCAGTATCAAACTGCAATCTTTAATTCATTCCACAAGGAATAAGTGTTATTCTACACATGTCTGGAACTAATCCATGTGGTTATCACTTTCATATACATATCCAACTTTTTTCTTAAAAAAAAAGACTTCAAAGCGAATGTCCAAACCGTTCAAACGGAAACATTTAACAGGGACGGCCCTCAAATCTAAATGAACCAAACAGATTAATTTATTCACGCTGTATTCATTTTCAAGGACTATTTTCCGATACTAAAAAGGCAAGGTAACTTGTATGATGGATGAAAAGGCGAGTGTGCAGTAAATATATACAAACCCTATGAGACTGACAATCGGGCAGAGAGTCGCACATCCACACCGAACCAGCCAAATAAACCACATCAGCTACAGTACAACTTTGTCCCCAGACGTCTTTTCGTCTAGATCCATATAACCTGTCGAGTAATAGTTATTATAACGCTATGATGAGGTGACTGTAAGAAGATTGGAAACATATCCTCGGTCCTCTTATTTCTGCGCACGTAAGGCTTTGAAACAGGGTTTCCAGAAAACTACAATGCCGTTGAAATTTCTTTTAGAGGTGAATTTATTTTCACAACTCACAGTCTGTCATCGAAGCAACTTACACGAAAAAGTTACATCTTTTGGTGCCCAAGAGTAGGCAGCTTTTAGTGGGCCCAGTTCGACCACACGCGTGATTAAAAATTCCTGCCTACGCAGCTGGTCACCTTTGAAATCTACGGTGGCCAAGACGTGCTACACAAGATTTATTGAAAGGCGAGTCCTGATGTTTGGGATTGTAACAGCATTGTAACAAAACAATTATTTATTTCTTTTTACACATAAAGTAAGATTACAGGATTAATTTCCAACATTCTGGGGTCCTTTGCTAAATTTTGAACACGGACAAAAAAATACATTCAAGTGACTGTTGGCTGTTCAATAGTGCGCGCGTCCGCAAAACGTTCACTGAAACGTGAGGGCGTAGAAATAGGACTGCGTAGATTTAGGGGTCCTGACGATATACAATTTTCTATGTCAATGAGCAAGTCAAGATTACATATGTCTTACGATTATTTTTGGTAGTGGTAGACATCGTAGCTTGGTCTGATATCATCAAACACGCGTAATGGCCATCGTATAAATCACTTTTTCTAGAAACTTTCCCAAACGCACTGATCGAAAAAATTTTTTTTTCTCTCAACCTGCTGCTTGAGGGCGTTGGCGTATTTCGTGACATCCCGAATCCCTTTTTTTTCAGTTAACAAAACTATCCTACTGGAATCTACCACCGGAAAAGCTAATTCAGATTGTGCACCGTTGGATCGATGCGATTTTGATTCAAATTGACCAAATTTCTTATTATTTTTTTTCCGGTGGATTCATTATGAATTCATGAAATCAATGTATTAACGGTGAATCTTTCGTGGTAGATTTTTGTCTGAGAAAGTTATTCTCTATTTAAAATTATTTGATAAAATTAGTGCTAATTTTGCAATTTCGATTTGTTTCGTTGTTAGATAGGGTCCGTAAGATCCACTTTTTAAAATACTGTTCTGATATTTACTGTTGCTTAAAAATCTTCTGAATGGAGGAAAAATGTGTGTTTCGTAGTGTTGTGTTTAGATCCTCCCGAAATTTCTTTTTACTGGTACACTTGGTGGTATTTTACGAGGTTTATCAGTGGTTGAAAAAGTCCGCGCTATAACGTCGCCTGCTCGCATGAAAAACCGTTGTCTGCTTGAACGTAAAGTGCACATGTACGCTTGTAATGAACGTTTTCTCTGTGGGGCATAGACCATTGATCTCCAATAGACTTTGAAAACCCTTACACTGACGTCTCCTGTGTACGCCGTTTTTGCTAATTAGTTGAAAAAAAAAATCAAAAATACAAAACAAAAAACGGCCAACTGCAATCACCTCCCATGAAATCCTACCTCTGTTCATGCTGAACAACCTGGTTTTGTCAGCTTTAACTACTACGGGACCTCCCCTGGGCAAGAAAAAAATCCAGCCGGTCCCTGGCCAAGTGCCATTCGGTATTTGTTTATTATTTTGTTTACGTCAATTCGTGCCTGGCTTGCCCTGGCCTTGGCAGAGGACATCCATGTAGGAAATCAAAACCATTAAGAAGAAAATACATGCTCAAAAATCAACAATAACGGGATTATAAGACCGGAGTCACCACAATCCCCATATAAAAAGTTAATGGAAATAAAAAACCCCACATAAGCAAGGAGGGGTAAAAGGTCACGTAGCCAGCTTCCGTAACCCTTGTGCGGTCTGCCTATGGGGATTTTACATTGATCACGTTCGATAATTTTTGGAAGAATAATGCCTTTCTGAAACCACCCCCTGAAACACTCTTGTTGGAATTTTACCTTTGTCTTCTTCAAGTAATATTGGGAGAAGTAAGCTGGAGATGGGTATACGAATTTTATTAACAACCTTTCACGCGTGGTGATGTCGTACCTAGGTCTCCTTGGTCATGCACGTTTGTTTTCACTCGCCGTGTTTTCTTGAAAACGAGATTGTACAACCTTGCAAAGATTGACCTACCTGCAGTCGATGGGTTCCAGATTCCGTTGAGTTGACATCACGCGTTTGTTGTCAGCAAAGGCTAAATAAAATATTAGAATCTTTCGTAAAAGTAGAATATTGCTTCATGTTTATTACCTTGTAAATATTGAAAGTATGTGAATATTTTGATCTGTTTTATTTCAGCTTTTACCGACAGACTACCACAAAATTTCAAATCGTAAATGTTCATGTGCGTACGAGACTGCGGCATTGCACTGTTCTTCATGTATTTTAGATTTTCGAAAGTTGCGGGTCAATTTTTGGCAGGATATTTCCCTTTTAGATCAGGTAATTTTTCAGTTTCTATGAATTGATATTGTTAGCAAATATATTTCAAAGCCCTTTTTTCGAGTTGGATTTTTTAAGAAGAAACTGAACGAAAAAAAATTACAAATTCTAAAAGCTATCCGAGGGTTTCGGAAGCTGTCATCAGGGATCAACTTTCAGGCTCTATTAAATCGGCAAAACAAAAACAAACTGACTGGTTTCCATCAGGTATCTTTCCAACCTAGCAGTTCACAACTCTTGGCGGGAACCAGTCTTCCTTTTTGTGTCTGAGGCCACAACACGTGCTCTAAATGCGCACGCAGTCTGAATTGCGATGGCGGACGTTTTGAAGGTGCCACAGAATTTGTGACTTGTATTTTGAAGCAGAATTATTGGGAGAGTATGAGCTATTTCTTCTATTCTTCTACCAGACGATACGAGGATTGGTTAGTTACTGCTACTTGGTGGGTATTATTTTAATGAATTTGAAACCAACAGGCCAAAATGCACATAATGTACTTGTACCATTTATTGTTGACATCAATCTGTAGAGTGTCGGAAAAAAAGGTTTATTGGCATGAGTCACGTTTTCTCTTTCAGCCGGTGGCGTATTTAAAACAACAACAACAAAACCAAGAAAAAAAAACAACTTCAGAAAAGAGTAGGAAAGAAAGTAATCTGTATATTTATTAAATGTTATCACCAGAACCCAAAACAACACCATGAAATAAAAACAAGGACAGCGGGACGACTGTGAGTATTTTTTTTCATAGAGGAAGGACACAGAAGTACATGTACATGTAGTTGCAACTCTGGAACTTGAAAGTATTCAGTGATAGGCGCCGAGTCAGACAAATAAAAGAAAACATTCCAAAAGTGCCTGATTACTGCCTGCATCTTAGCTGGACAAGCAAAGCCAGAAATATCCTAGCAATTGTAGTTTGTTGCTTGTAAAAAAATAATATGAATAATTGCTGTGACCAGGAAATGGAGAAAATACCTGACATGAGACCTACTTTTGCCATCATAAATAATTTTTTAAAATTTGGATGCACTCTACCATTATCCATGCAAAGGGTGTAATGTTATTCTCTACCCTACAATACATTAGTGTTCAAAGACTTGGTTCAAATTTGGCTAAGACTGGCCAACAAAATATTGATTTTTACTGGAAAACTAAGTTTGTAAGTAACAAAATGTGCTACATGTATTTTATCACAAGTAGTGATCATGAAATCTCATAAATTGTACAAATTCCATAATAAAAATGATTCAAACAAAGCACAAAATCATGTAAACAACTGGGCTGCTTTTTTTCCCCAAATAACTCCACATATAGATTTAGGGCACACAGGTTAATACAAGCAACTGTGCAAGCATTAAATTTGATGTTGTCATGTTGAAAAGGACCGGAAATCTGTTAAAAAGTTGAAAATACCAAATATTAAAAAGTTGGGGCGGTAGGGATAATCTGGTGTGGTGGTGATGATAATCAAGGAATTCATTTGATTTGCTCTAATGGCAAATATATTACTACATTCCTCCCTGCCTCGCTGTGCATTTCTCCAGACATGTCGGAAGTGCTGGTCACTTGGCATGTACTTTTGCTTGGCCAACATTGTTTTATTTGTTGGATTTCAACCCTGTTGACTCTGAACAATGTTATTTCAGAAACAAAAATTAGAAAACAGGGAGCCATTTGAATTTTCAATGTTTTAAATTGAGATGTTTTTCAAAATGGTGAATGGTCAAGGTAAACCATTGGAAATCGAAATTCACAAAATAAGCAAAAAAAATCAATCTTTTGACTTGAATGGACAACGCACATGCTCCAGTGATCTTTTTCAACTTCATTCCCATTTATGCATGAATGACCTGTATATCATGTACATGTGAAACTCTTTTGTTGAAGGTGGTTTTTCAGTAGACTTTGAAGCCATCAGTTGAATAAATGAAGTTTCACCAAGCAGAAAATGATGTGATTTGTTAGACTTAATGTTTATATGACAATTGATTAATTCTCCAAGACTGCAGTGTTTGTCTGATCGTGCTACCCAGCCATATTGGTTGTAGAGCTGATATGCACCACAGTATGAGGAAAAAAGGTTCATTAGGATGCGACATTCTTTACTTAGCAAAATGCTATCCCTCCCCGGCAAACTCGTTGGTAGGTGGTTTAGACATCTGTACTAGAAAGCAGGAGGTTGTGGGTTCGAGTCCCACCCAAGTATGTTTGCAAATTTTTCACAAGCTCTCGGACAAGTGCCGAGTACAGACCTTTTTCCTGTGATGTGACGATCATGTGTTGTGATGGTAATGAGTGCATAGTGTTGTGATGGTAATCTACTAACTCAAGATGAACTAGTCAAGCATGCAGTGTTTGCATGTGCGCTTGTATGTGGATGAAGCTGCCCGTAGGAGTATATGTGATCACCGTGGTCAAGGCGGTCCACATGTGGTGATATTGTTTACATTTATCGCAATCCTGTCACGTGGGTGAAAAAGGTCTACATGTATACAATGTCATAAATATACATGTACGTTGGTGTTAAGGGCAAATTCCTGTAATTATTACCTCCCCTATGCAAAGTACATCTTGATAAAGTTTGCATACCCGCTGCTGCATTTGTGGTTGAGTGGTTAAGACATCTGCACTAGTAAGCAGGAGGTCATGCGTTTGAGGCCCACATAAGTATTTTTTTACTACATGTAGCTCTCGGACAAGCACTGAGTATACAGTGTCATGGATATACATGTACACTGGTGTAAGTCCAAAAATCTGTAATTAAAAAGTGATCATTGATGAGCAAAATTTGTGTATGTGGGCAAAATAAATGTCTATTTCATAAAAACATTATGACATCCTCTTCTGATTAGTAAGTAACTTTCACATTTTCTTATTTTCCCTTTGTCAGGATAAACAGTTCTTGTGGAAAGCCACCAAAAATCCTTTGAATGGATGTTGTTGTGTTGCAAGAAGTACTCTCGGACCAATAGCAAGATTTCCTCATCACACTGACAGGACTGACATTACAAGGTGAGGTAGAGAGCTTAGGATCCAGTGTGCTCCACTCCATCATGTGCTGTACAAACACAGGTCCACATTCAGTGCCATCCTGGTGGATGTTGATAATTTGCCATTTTTACTACATGTAATTGGCCATTAAGCTTCCAAATTCCTGACTGTATAGAGGAACCTGACTGTTCTGATGTTCTTTCAAGGGGCATATCAAGCCCCCAGTGGGCCCTGGAATCTTAAATATGGCTTATTTGGGCTTCCCCCTTGGTATACTTTGAAGCACAAGTTCTGATTGATGCTGAGGAACAGAGATAGAGGTAGTTTCTGTTTGAAAAAATTTGATTTCAAAGAAACACAGTTGGGTCTGTGCCAACCAAATGTTTGTTTTGCATGCATTGCTGAAAAAAAACATGAAATTGTATTGAATGGTCCCGTTATGCTCATCGTTGAACTTTATAACTTTTTACCTGTAACCTTTCAACACAACAGTTTCAAACCTAAAAAGAGCAGATGTGTGGTCTTCATTTAAATGCGGTCCTTTCATTCATGGACATGTACCTGATGTGATGGAGTGGAGGACACACATTTCTCTTAGGGTAAAATCCAAGGTACATTGTACATTTCAAAAGAGGCTGCCAGATTTCTTAACAATATCAAGACTTTTCCTGATTATGTGAATGTAAGCATCATTACTCTATTCTTGACCACTAGAAGGACCTGGTGGAAAGCAATATGCAATCATACTTGCAAAGGCTAAATTGCTGCCCTTGGGACCTTCTCGTCAAACATCAGTTTACTCGTTTGTTGTACTTTGTTGTACATGACTGTATTTTATGAACAGGACAAGAGGCTCTAGTTTCAGTAAAGCATATCCCCTGAAAAAAACAAAAGACATTTTGTAGAAACTGGTACAGTGTCCAGCCAAAATACAGTCATCTGGCAGCCATAATTTTTATGCAAACTTGCAGTGAGGATCTGCTTAATCACCGTATTCAAGTGAAAACCAACATTATGATGCTGGAATGAATCTGTTTCAACTGATACCTGAGAACATGATCTTGTTTCAACCGAGTGTCAACTAAAACAAGCTGTGTTGAACAGTATTCTATGAACTGATTCACCCCATAGTGTTTAAAAAATGCTGACCGAATTGATTGTTGAGCAAATAAGGGACAGAATGCATTTTTTGTCGTTTATTATTTAATTTTCCACATTTTAACTATGTTGAGTGGCTTTTTTGGTATAAGTCTTTGCGAAGAAGTCATGGAGGTACAGCAGTGATCTTAAGTAAGTACCCTTTCGAGTTCGAGGGGGGTCGTGCGTGTTACGAGCGCTGGCTTTCGCCCTATCTCGCTCGACGTTGGCTCGTTCTTACACGACAGACACACGACAGACACACTAAGAGCCCACGAAGGAAGAATGACTTCGCAGAAGCCCTTGACTCTACTGTTCACTGACCCGTAAGGTATTGTCCGTCACCCAACTTGGAATGCGCACAAACCCTGCTCGTGTACATGTAGAACGTCGGGTGTCTGGACCCACTGATGATGGCTAATAAACACAAAGCAGAAGCAAGGCTTGGTTCATAGATCGCATTCTAAATTCGCACCTGTTCTTTTTCCTCGACGGTGGAATTCAATACGATGTGGTTTTAATAAAACATTTTTTAAAAGCAAAAATGATCAAAATGAGCTGCTTCAAGTTGACAAATGAGCACACAACCATGGCTAATTTCCCCTTCAAGGTACAAGTATCGGGAAAAAAAAGGTCTTTCCAAAAAAAAAAAAGGATTTCCGAACAATCTAGAAAATGCGTCCACAAAATGTGAATTTCACATACCGCAAACCCTACTTGATCTTGGCATTGTGCCTGCAGCAAATGAAGGCTTCCTGTGTCATGTGTGCCAAACTAGACTTCAAATCAAGTCAGTATTATTGGCCGAGTCCAGTCTACCTTTCTTGAGAAGCGTGAGCAGTGTGGTAGGCCACCGTTAGTGCAGTCAATGATGCATTGACTTCAAATTCACAGTACACTTCAGATTTTAGACGTTTATTTAATTTTCCGTTGATGTACACAATATTAGACAATTAATTTCGTCATCACACTGCACTATTTTGAATATAAAAATACACCCCTTGTGCCTCAAATCATGCGTAAGGATAATGAAACTTCTGGGCAGAGCAGTGATGCAGCAGTTGAGCGGATGGCGACATGAAATAACTATCCCTTAAGTGAAATTGGACTGAAAATAAAATAAAAATATACTCAACGGCGTCGTAATTTTATTCTGCTAATACTAGTTTTGGGTTGGACCGGACAATTACCCTGGTTACATAAAAATGCGCTATTTCAATATACATGTAGCGATTTTTTTAAGCTGGTACTAGTCAGATTCTGAAAGACACATTTTGGAGGACGAAGGAATAAAAACGAGAGTAATTTCTATAATCTAAAAAAAAATGTTGTTTTCAAGTCAAAGAGAATTAAGATATTTTAAGATTTTACTTTAACCACCCCCCCCAAAAAAAACACCCATACACATAATTATCCCTTATACCACTCATAGGCCTGTAGGCTGGGGGTATGAATTAACACCCCTGCTTCTGATTCCCGCTCCTTTGTGCTATATGTATTTTTTTCTTTGACAAAAATAGTTTTAATATATCGCAATTTTCATAACATAAGCCACAGCTTCTACGTGGATCCTCACGCCAAAAAATTTCCCTGCCGCTTACAAGCCAAGCGACTTATGTACGGCAACATTTGAAGAATGGAATCAATCACTTAACATTGTGCCGCGCCTCGCTGCAGCCAAGCTCAGGCCGCTGCCAACCTCGGTGCGGCCAGCCACGCGTGCAAGCGGCGCAGCGTTCCAGGATCGGGGGACAAGGCAGTCCTGAACGTGTATTCCTTTGTTGCCAACAGACCGTATTGGCGGCGTCCCCAATTTTAGTCATATTCTCCAACGTAGTGTATTTATAGTGTGTGAAAAGAAGATGGTACTTTCCCATTCAGTGACACTTTGTCTCTGGTGACTTGCAATAACTCCTGGTTGGAGTATATGAAATCTGGCCTTTTATGTCAGAGAGTTGGATTATGAGCAGACCTAAGAATGAGACCAATCATTCATTTTGGTTCATTTGTCGGTTGACTGGTGGTACAAGTAGAGGACTGTTTTGCAGATCTTGAAATGGGTGCATGGTCCTGAAAAGGTTTTGCTAAAAATTCCATGCCAGAGCACTTTTACGTTGTTACTGAGAATACATTTTAGATACACCTTCTGATCGAATCCTTTCGGGAAAAGCACAATTCCTTGAATTCGTTCTTTGCGAAAAGAATTTTGTAAGGCTGATGAAACTGAAGTCCTTGTTTATCATCACTCGAAGTTTTATTTCATTGCAATGCGGATGCGGACAGTGTGGGGATATGACTGTTTAAACATGTATGATGTATATGTATACAAATCATGCACGGATTGACGATCTGTTGCCCAGGTATACTGTATATACAAAGCTGAGGAGTCTCGTCCACAAACATTATTTTTGTTTGGGGGGGGGAGAGGCAATAAGGATGCAGTTTGACAAAAAGATATCTGCAATTACACGAAGACAACAAAGCAAGACTTCCACCAGAAATAGGATTTGTGCATGGGAAAGGCCTACCTAGTACAGATTTATGTCGTTGCCAAAGATGCAGAAGATATAGAAACTACAGGGGTCTCCGGCAAAAACCAAATATGCATTCTCAAGTAAGCGGTTTCTCCAATACATTGTACATATAGGAAGTCCATCAGCGGGTTATTCAGCATTTAATCGGTGGGGAGGGGGCTATAGAAAGCCTTACGCTAGAATCAAGGGGTTCAAGTGCCCCATGTTCTCCCCCCCACACACACACACGCACGCACGTATACATGTAGACACTGCAGACGGAGGGCATACTTTCCAAACTATTAGACGGAGGACTTCTCGTCCATGTGAGTGCAGCCTATAACCCCGAGGACAACACTCACAAGTTTTTTGTTGTTTTGGCCGCTAAAAATAGAGTGCGTTATTGGCTTACTACTATAGGGTTCAGCATCAATGTGGTATAATGTCTCGAGAGAATGGCTGGTGTGGCGTATCCTAGCTTAACTTGCCTACAACTTCATAGTGTTACGACAAAAGTCTTTGATGTTTCTCCAAGTACGGGTCTGCAGTGCCACAGTGCAAGCTGCTTCGATGTCCAGCTTGCCAGGAACTTTCCTCAACTGGAAGAATTTGTGCAGGCCTTCTTGGACGTCTGTCTTCTCCGCTGTAGTCCAGGGACGCTGCTTCACTCGTCTCGATGGCGGAGAGGGTTCCCTTGTTCAAGATGCAGCAGCAACACCAGGAAGCTGTCCTATTAATGTAGAGGCAAGAAAAGGACATTAGAAATGTAGGTGACACCTCAGCAGACAGCCCGACAGAGTGACAGACAGACAGATGGACGGACGGACGGACAGACCAATCTTACTGTTTTCGACGGATTCATCGCAGGAGTCTTCACTGCTGTCCCCACTGTCGCTGCTGTCCTCTTCACTGGTGAAGCCTTCTGAGAGTAAACCCCAAATTGAGATTAGTCAGTTAAAGCACACATGCATGCATGGGTGTCTGGCAGTCTCTGCTTGGCGTTGAGATATGGGGGGGCGAAATGGCCGGCCAAAATGGCACATTATTTTGGGAGTTCTTGACGCAAGATACATTTATGGGGGTGATTTTTGGTCCCCGTCTTTCTTTGTACTGGTCTGTTCTTCCGGGGGGGGGGTGAATAGGAAGAGAGGTATTCTTTCCGGCCGAGTACGATGCCCTACAAAATGGGAGTCTGGGTTGGGTTGACTTGGTTCGAAGCCAAGCGTTGGGTAGACGGAACATGGGAAACATGGTTTGAGTACAAGGTGCCCTTACCTCCAGTTACATGCAAATCGTCCAAGGATTTGCCCTGCTGGGAAGGCAGGTTGCCCCTCTCTAAACTCGGGAAAAGTCTGGACAGTTTGGTGACCTGCTGTACAGTATCTGGCAACTGGTAGTATTCGCGATGTACCTGCAGATCGTGGCCCATGAAGTTAGCTAGAGTTTCAAGCTGATGTTCCTTTAATGCAAGAATTTGCGATGCAGTTGCTTTCTTGATTCAGCGAATAAGCCTACTGATTTCGTGTGATTGACGGATTCGTTTCACCCAAATTCGTTTGGATTCAGCAGATAGGCTTATTGTTGGCGGCTATAATTAACGCAAACCTTTTTTACAGTTTACATTCCCAATTTCTGTTATTAAGTATTAATTTAATTTACTGTTTCTGTCTTCTCTATTACATGTACTTCATAACTCTTGTAACCATCTTATGATTTTGTGTATTTTGTTCTTTTTAACTTTTACTGGAATCTGAATTTGTACATGTAGTTGATTTGTGTATTGTCTGATTCCTCACCGATCAGCTGTTATCAGATGTCCTTAAAGATTTTAAGTGTTTTTTTTGGGGGGGGGTCGACATCTTATTCATTTGGCCATTTAATTATAACAGACAGCCTTCAGAATCTCTCTTTTTTAATGTGTTGGCCCTGAAAAGGGCCGTTTGGGTTTTGGTGAAGTTAGTAGCCTGATGCTCGCCCTTCATTCCTGATGACTTCTGGAATAACGTTTTGGATGTGGTTGATGTACCTGGTGCATGATTCGATGGTTACTCTCGTAGGCCAAAAGAGATGAATGCCATGAACAAGGTCTTCCTTCTTGGTAGGCTTCACAGTTCTTCTTAAGAAGTGTTTCATCTCGTGCCATACGTTGTCAATGCAGTTCAGATTGGGGGACTCTGCTGGAAACTTTATCCAGTTGATCCCTGCCTGTTCCATGAATTCCTTTGTGGCTTTGGCGCAGTGTTTGGAATCCTGCTCAAACCTGTGGCCGTCCGGAAATCGCCTGTTCAAGAATGGAAGCAGAGTCTCCCGAAGTATCTCTTTGCGGTAGAAGTCACCATCCATCGTGTCTTGTAACACCAAAATACATGTAGGTGTTTTTCCCCACTTCAAAATCCCAGCCCAGACATGAAGTTTTACAGGGTGTTTAGCCTTCGGCTTAAGCTTTCTTGGGGCGTTCTTTTGCCAAAAACAAAGTTTGCCGTGGCGCTCCATCTCTATTGAACTGTCGTCTGTGAAAATGATGTCGTCGGATGTATCCCCCTGTTGCTGCGCCTCAAAACAGAAGTTGAGTCGATCGACCTATTTTTTTCTCAAACAATCTGACAATATGAAGGCCTGCTCCATACCAATCCAACCCTTCTTCGAATGCGTCGAATATGAGCAGCTGAAACACTGATCTTGAAAATTTCGTGGAGAATGACAGATACGTCATGAGCTGAAAGCTCATCGTCATTCTCATAAAGATCACTGACCAGCTTGTTTAAACCTTCAGGAAACTTGCATGGACGTCCAGATCTTGGCCTGTCCGCGAGTGAACCCATTTGTTCGTATTTCTTCAGGAACAAACGAACGGCTTGCCAGGTGACAATGATGCCCTCTTTCCGGAGCTCGTCCAAGATGGTTTTTCTGGCTTGCCCTAGAACTATGCAATATTGTGATTCGCATTTTAGCGTAGAGAGACAATCTCTTGACCATGATGAGGGATACTACCGAGCACAATGACAGAGAGCAACGTTGTGACTCAACTTTAGCTTGTTTACCAACATGACATTATTGAACGTGACATCATTTCATCGTAAGCCACGCCCTTTGAAACCGCCCATTTGTTATACCAGGCAATATATGGGACGGAGGGGTACCCCCTACCGGTCCTTTCCCTGCACACACTCTAGACGATTGTTACCTAACACATCCCCTCTAGATGTCTGTAAAGAATTCCTGAGATTCCGATCAAACACAGTGCTTGTATTTGTAAGTTGACAATCACGGGACATACAAATCTGTAGCCCACTTCAATTCGGTTTGTGTGACGCGGCAAGATTTTTTTCCTATGTGAATGTACATGTGATTCGGTTCTGGAAACCCAGTATTGATGAATCCAAAGAAATTACATAAAATAATGTTGTCTTCGGACATATTAACGTTGGCGAATCAGAACAACTGCCTCAAAACACAAAATAATTCCAAAAATAATTCAAAAAAAGAGATATGTCTGACTTGCGACTTCCAAATTCTTTCCGAAAATAACCCCCACTTACAAACCTGAAGGGCAAAAACAAAAAGCAAAGAGTTTACAATAAAAACACGCAAAAAGAAACAGCAATAATTAATTAACGGACTTTGAGTAGCCAATTCTTATGCGCCCTCGCTTGAGTGATGCATGTTTTGCACAGTGAAACAGCTCGTTCACTTGAGACACTGCGACACTTCAGATTTTCTTTCTCACCCAAAATATGGTGTTAATTATGCTACTTGGATTTTAAAAACTTTCCTCACTTTAATTTCCATACATGTATATGTAGTAATTCTCACAAAGTAAGTAAAAAGAAATGTTAAAGGTGCTACCGGTACTAGATAGCTCTGCAGCACTGATACGAATTAGTCTCCCGTTGTCCTATAGCAGCATTTATAATTGGGCAATGACGCCTTGCTTCCTTAATCGGGCGCACACACAACTTCTGAGGAGGTTACCGTTTAACGTTCCAGTAACCCTGTGGTGATCGCCTTCCGGATGCAGCACACGATAAAACTCGACACATGCCCGATCTCGCTCGATGAAAATTCTTCAAGAGAAGCTCATTTTCTCGAGGGACTCGCGAGTCCTCGAACCTCGATGGGTACTTACTTGAGATCACTGCTGTACATATCTGTCTTGTTCCTTGCACTTCATGCCCTGTATGTATGAGTGAACCTGTACGTGCATGTATGTAACACAGAAGATAAAGTCACTCAGTTTATGTACATGTACTTAACAATTTTGACCAAGTGATGGTACCAGTGTACATGGATACTAGTAAAAATACTGCCACTACCTTGACTGCAGGGCTGCAGAAACTTGCAGAGAAACAACAAATGGAGGTTGGAGGAAAGATCCCCAGTTGAAATACCCAGGGAAAGCTGATGAAATTAGGCAATGAATGAAAATCCAATCCATACACATACATGTACACGTATATGTAATAGCCTGGATTGGATTCAGACCCTGTAGAGGTTGAACCTGTAGGTTATTAGAAAACCACTGAACTACAGTAGATGTAACTATCCCCTGGATCTGTTCAAGTTTAAATCCTTTGCAATCCATTTTGTACATATCATTGCTACATTTGTATGTACATGCAGATGTGCTTGTACTTGAAAGTGATTGTGGGAAGGGCTTGAGGCTTTTTTTTTTAACTTTGTTTCAGTATTTCCACGTAGACTGGCTTCGGAACAGTTCATGGAAATGAGAAAATGTAGATACATGTACATGTATGTATGTACAGATGTATCAGTGCCTGGGTAGTACATGTACATGTAGTTCTTAATACTTTCAAAGGAAGGTTTCCATTTCAAATGCCCCATTACAAATTACACACAAGCGTGTTTTTTAACCTTTTGGAATGGCACTCTGGCACACACAGATGAATGTACATACGTATCACATATGTTGCAACCTTTTAGGCTGACACTCCTTCTCTGATGACTTCATTGTAGGGTTAGCATTTGATTGTAAATATGAATTTATCTGTGCTGATTACATCTGGTAGAAGGTCAGAATGTGTGGACACCAAAGACTGAGCGACCCTTCTAGTTTATGGTTTTTGTCTATAAATCCTCTAGGTAACAATACATGCAGTATCCTTTCATGCCATGCTCTTCAGTTGAATTTGGTTGATTCAAAAGAATCAATGATTACTCGCAGGAAAGTTTGGCTTAGGATGGAGTATGTTCCAATCATTGAGGGTGATCTTTGAGTGTTTAGAGTGTAGCCACATTAAAGTTCTGGTTTGTTTCTCAGTATTTTAGAGAGAGCCAAGAGATTCCTGTTTTGGGCACATGATTCACCGGCATTGTGCACAATGCCAGTTGTTAAGTGTTCTATATATTTAAGGGTACCCAGGTACCAGTATTGACAAAAATGGGTACCCAGTTCCAGATATACCTGAAAACCCATACACTGTACTTCCTGATTTTGCTGTGGCCTGTGTAATTTAGCTCTGAGTTCCTCCTGGATGTCTTGGGCTTGACAAGACAAGGCATGGAGGCAGGAGTTGGAGGGGGAAGCTCTGATGATCCACTGGACATGCAGTGCCATTCACTGGTGACCTGCAAGGTCAGACCGTGTACTGTGCAACCCTGCCGGGTTCTTTGCAGGTATACAACACCTTCAGGTGATGAATCCACCTCAATTGAGCAAAAGCACCCCCTCATCTGTTGAAAAGAGCCAATTTCGGTTGGGAGTATTTATTTTGTTGGTAGTGATGCAATTGTATCAAATGTATTTCATAGTTGTTTATGAACCAGTGAGGTTTATTTCCAACCAAAGGATGAGCCTCCAAGAATTCTGTGCCCTCTCTTGGTCCAGCTTGAGGCTCATAGGCAACACTACATGTATGTCCAGCCAAAGATCAATGCTTCCTCTCCTGCACATATGCTATATCTACACAATCAAGAGGCATCATAAGTTTTAATTGGTGTTAGGAGCATGAGAGGAATTCGAACCCATGAAAGGAACTTTTGACCCTTGCCTTGATGAGGTACATATACATGTACCTTGTTTATGCATGTTCTGAATCATATCACTTGCTGTAGATTTTTTTGGTTGGCGGGCCATTTTGGTTGGCCACCCCAAATTCAGAGCAGTGCCCAGTGGCCCGTGCAGAAACACCGATTACATCTGTGTGAAATATACATGTATATTTTTCAAAACTTCTAAAAGACTGACTTTGATCATGTGAAATACAAACTAGCACCTTCAGGTTTACAAAAATGATTATATGGGGATAATTAGGCATAATATGTACTTATGCTGGACATGTGGTTGGCTACCAGTGCAAATCAAATAGAGTTGAATTCATTAAAAGTTTTACGTCAAAGTGTTTACACCAGAGGACTTGATTTCAAAACTTCTCTCAACAAGAACGAGAATTCAGTATATATTTCGACTGATGTATTTTAAAGCAGCTAAGAAATAACTTAAAAAATATAAGCCAGGAAAAAAAGAGCACAAAATTGATGGAAAATGGTGAGAGAAGTTTGGCTCTCTTCATTCTCTTACCGTTTATAATCACACTCACTATACCAACATATTTGCTAGGTCTTATATCTTTCGACCACCAAAAATTATCTTTAAGTTTGGCTGCATCAAAAATTTATAATGAGTACAATATGTTCGTTGCGAACGTCATATTTGACAGGATTTTGATAACGTTCAAGAATTTTGACAGAAACTTCATGACGTTTGAGAATGCCAAATGCCGTTACATGTAGTTCTCGAAAACTCCATGCACATTTTTCATTTTGTCGGTTATTTTGGAGATAACTCCGCTGAAAATAAAATTAAAATTAACAACTCTGAGCATTAGATTTTCATCACGTATCGTATTTTATGTCTTGAACGTCATTTTCTTTTGAGAAATGTTGTTTGAAGAAAAAAATCGCAGAGCATCGCCATTTAGTGGAGGGGCTCATGAATATCGAATAAAAAGAGGGCACACTATCTGGGTTGATATCAAAGGTCAAACAGGCCACGGTGTAGCAAAATTTTCTCTAACATCATCGCGAGAGATTGATGGAAGCTGGAAAATTGCCATGATCGGTACATGTATTTTGGACTGCGGTTTTCGGGAACGTACTTGAAGAAAATGTGATCTGTCCAGTCGTAAAAGGATTTTGGTTTGGCGTTTTTTTTGGCACTCTTTTTTAAAGCTTATGTTGTACATCAATATATGGATTTTACTCACTTGTTTTGCAGTGAATTTATTTGACACTAATGGCAGAATGGAATGACGTTCGCGACTGCCAACTTGGGGACCCGATTAATTGTGAGAGGCACTTTAAAATTTCGTTATTATGGTTTTAATTTGTGTAAATATTATCACCTTTCACCACACATAAATCTGTGTAAAATATCCTCTGGGATTATCACTCCTCAGTAAACTCTGTTGGCTCGGATTGTAGCAGGGAGTTCATGTCTGTCAAAAATGCTGACGTTCAAGACTTTAATTAACTCCAATTAAGTTGAAAGGTTGACACGGTCATCGTCGTTCCAGATATCAGCCATGACTTCCCTCATTTCATCAAACATTGGAAATTAATTCACTGCTGTTCACTCCAGGAAAAATGAACCCCCAAAGTTGAACATTATCTAATGGTCCATATTTTGAGGAACCTGCCATACATTGTATCTTCTCCTTACTAGAAAGTGGTACATGTACATGTACTTGATACCCTAGTGTCCGGACAAACCGACCAGCAAAGGTGGGGCCAGGGCCTCCATAGTTGTCTCGCTGTCTGACATAGTCTTGATTGTGCTACTATTAGTAGGCCTAGTGGCACTGTTTAGTGCACTATTACCAACATTACAACTGTATTTATTGAGATTAAGCAAGAATCTTACTATAACCTCATTGTAGGCAATGTTTACAGGGCTCCTGGCTCTCATCCTAATATTTTTCATCACGTATTTGATTCATGTCCTAATGCCATTACCAGAGAGAAGAAGCTATGCTATCTAATGGGAGATTTCAACATGTATTTTCTAGGTTATCCTGAAAACCAGCCTGCTGATGACTTCATTATTACTTTTTATATGTATGGCTTTCATCCATTAATTGATCAACACACTTGAATTACTACTCACAGCTCCACTCTAATTGATAACTTTCTAACCAATAATGACACAGACACTGCAGGTATCCTTAACACTGATACATGTATTTCTGACCATTTCCCTCTTTCTCTGATCACCCCTTCCTGTTTTCTCAACTCCGCCCTCGCTGTGCATATTTTTTCCCAAGAACATTAATAGGAGCACTCTGCAGCCTTTTTTCAACTGATATCAAATCTTCCGACTGGAGTGCTGTGTATGAATGCCGGGAACCTGAATCTGCTTTACAATACTTTCTTTCGCTCTCTTTCTGATGCTTACAATAGGTACATGTACATGTACCTACCCTTCGTCACCAGAACTGTTGGCAGACGTAAGAACCAACCATGGATCTCTCAGGCCATCATTAACTCATATAATCAAAAGAACAGATTGTATCATCCTTTTCAGCACAACCCTTCTTAAGAAAACAAGTACATGTGTATTTACAAAAGCTATCGGAACTGCCTTCTATTATTTGCCTTGCCAAGAAAAACTGTTATGCTAGTAATTTTAACAAATGTAAAAAAATTATGTAAGCCACTTGGCATGAAATCAACAATGTCTTTGGTAAAAGCAGAAAGGCAGATCTTCCAAATAAATGCCACGATGTTGGACATATTTTCTCTGATCCTTCAGATATTGCCAACACTTTTAATTTGTTCTTTACTAACATTGGTATATCACTAGCTAACAAAATCCCTGATAAATATTGTCACTACATGGACTACTTGCACATCCTTACCACTTCATCCTTTTTCCTTATGCCAACAAGCCCTGCAGAAATCATCGATATCGCCAACAAGCTCAGCAATGATACAAGTTGCAGCTTTGATGATATCAAATCTTCTGTTATCCAGTCTGTCATTTCTACCATCGCTCACCCCCTTGCTCACATATTTATCTCTCCTTTTTCATTGGTACTGTCCCTCTAAAACTGAAGATTGCCAAGTTAACCCCTGTCGTCAAATCTGGCGATCCTGAGTATATCCGCAACTATTGACCTCTCTCTCTACTTCCTTGCTTTTCAAAACTCCTCAAGAGGCTCATTTACAATCCGCCTTCACAAAGTTCTGTCCACCTTTAATATCATTGTTGATAATCAATTTGGCTTTCATTGTAATCACTCCACTGACATGCCTCTTATTCATCTGACAGATCTTATCAGTTCTTCCTTTTGTGATAAATTGTATTCAGCTGGAGCATTTGATGATTTATCAAAGGCTTTTGATACAATTGATCACTCTGTTCTCCTTTCTGAATTTGAATTCTGTCGTGTAAGGGGGTGCGCTCTTTAGTGGTTCTTGGACTGCCTCAACCACCGGCACCAACATACATCAATTTGTGGACACAATTCCATGACAAGTCCTATTAGCCATGGAATCCCCAGGGCTCCATTCTTGGTCCTCTTCTCTTTCAATGATCCGCACAATTCTTCCCCGTCATTATCTTTTCTCCTATTTGCTGATGACACGACAATCATTCACTCCAATTCCACCCTCAAATCCCTTATCTCAACTCTTAACAGTGAGCTCATCAAAGTTTCATCTTGGTTCAAATCCAATCAACTGTCCCTGAATTCCAACAAAACTAAATGTATCTTCTTCAGTAAATGCAGTTTCCTTCCCTCTGTGCTGCATCTGTGATATTACACTGATAATATCTCTGTCTCTGTTGTCAACTTGATTTTTAACAACAAACTCTGCTGGAATCTTCACATTTCTTCAATCTCAAAAATGATGTAACATGGGCATTCTGTCCAAACTTTTCTCTTTTCTTCAATCATCTGCTTTGGTTTCCCTTACACTTATTCTACCTTAAGCTAAGATTCAAGTCTCTGTCTCTTAACTCTATTGTCCTTTGTTTTGTCCCATCCTATTGTCCCATTTTGTCCTGTTTTGTTCAAGGCATGTCTCTTCAAGACCTAGTCCTTCTGATAATGCCGTCATTATTGCCATGCAGCTTCTTCTTTTTGTCAGCGTTATTTTTTGCATCTTTACCCCTTGAATTTATTTTGTTATAATTTTCGACATGTGCATTGTATTTTCATCATATTCCATACACGGCATTATGGAAATAAATGTTGTTGTTGAATTGAATTGAAAACAAAAAAATGAATTAAAAATAAAAATGTCACGGTGGCTGTAGCAAGTGTTAGTAAATGAATTAGGGTTATACCCCTACTGGGTGTAGGCCATGTGCAGCTCTTCATCCCTCTGGATGGACTTCTCCCCTCCCTGGGCTGTCTCAGTTCCTCCAGCTGGTGCTGGTTCTAGGGGTTCCTGAGCTGCTGGAGCCCCAGACTGTTCAGACGTGTGTGGATCATGGACTTTTGCAGGAGGCGGTACCTTCCGCTTTGGCCGAGGCATTGTTCTGGATGTGAAAGCCCAAAGATTCTAAGTTTATGTTAATTAAGCTCCAGATAGGAACGTCCAAGTTACTCAATTTTGTTTGACACTCCAGAAAGGTGGACAGTCAAGGGCAATGAGTGAAAGCCAAGGTTGCACCCAGACAAAAGATTTCCAAGTACTAGATCCAAGTTACAAAGACCAAAGTTGAAATGCTTCAGTAATTAGAATCCAGAAGAATTTCCAGCATCCATTGCAATGAACAAATGCAATGATCTCGGATGAACAAATTTCAAATCAATGCTTCCAGTGTGAATGTCTGCAGACTCATCAGCACTATACCGAGCAAAGTTACATGTAAATATTCTCCTGCAGAGAATTGTCATGGAATTGTCCTCCAATTTTCCATGACAAACCTTTACAGAATAACTTCCTCTAAGAAAACACTACATATCTTTGTAAAGACAGGAAAGCTGTTGGTGAGCATGCAGTATCACTCATTTGGTGTGCCACTGTACATAACATAATGCTGTTAGTTCGGAGTGCCTGTATTTGCTAATCTTGTATCACCTAAGTGTGCACTTACCAAACTGTAAAGGCTTGCGCACTTCAACCTGACCTTCCCTGCTTAATTCTATCATTAAGTGATAAAATTTGAAATGAGGGTCAATATTTGATTTTTGTTGGCTAATTCATACACTGTATGTAGCTATTATGTCAGATTCATGTTACTGGGAATACCACAGTGGCGGGGGACCCACATTCGAAGACAACAGTAATTGCCTTGATATTGAATATTATTAAGAGTATGTTGGATGTCACAGATGATTTTATTCCACGGTAAGGGGTTAGAAATAGCTTGTATGGTACTTACTGATAGACAGTCATGAAAGACACAGCAATATGGTGGTTTGATATTTTCTATCCATTCTACGGCTAGGAGGATTGCATGAAATCTGGCTGTGAAAAATGGAAATACGATTATTTAATCTAAAACTTTTGGAGTATTTTAAGTTGGGGATTGTGAAGACTTCATCTTGGGTATGGAACCAGTCATTACATGATTGAGTTGATAGATGAATCATTGTATGTATCATCAATGTTTGCAGTGTTAAATGGCTTCCATTCTTGTACAAATTTTCCCCAGTCAGCTTCTTTAAGAGACCAGCTACATGTAGGTGTACAGTTTCATTATACTCAAACTCAAAAAGAACCATTTTGAGTGTGTGTGTGTATGCCACAGCTTCGATATGGATTTATTCACAAACTCCACCAGAATACCAACATACATGTACGTATATTGGGCAAACCGGTACACGAGGCAGCACCTGCGGCCACCTTGCATAAAACCATGCACATTGAGCTGAACCCTGTACAAACGTGATACCCACGAGAACTCCCCAAGGCATAAGTTCCAAGTAAATGCCAAAACTTAAGGGCATTAGTCAAGAATGTCAATGATACCCACGATCACTGAGTCGAGAATGTCCAAAACGGCTCTCGATTTATTTAATACCAGCCACAATATGATAATTAGGTACTATCAACCTAAAGAACGCAAGAGTGTAATATTTACTAACGCTAGTTTTTCATGCATAACATAAAGGAAGAAACTTTTACGTAACCCAGTACTTGTTTTAAGAACTGTAATAAGTCAGTAACTTACCGTATCATGCAATCTAAATTTCCCAATGCTGGAACATGCGGCTGGGTGTAGCCCGTGTGGAACGTCGCGGGCTATTAATAAGATACACACATGTACTGGTATTAATAAATTGAACTATGATGTTCAATTCCCCATTGTCATGCTGTGTGGCACATCACGGTGCTTTAGACAATTTAACTTACAAAGCTCAAGGTTTAATTGATGTATAAACCTGGTAGCTTATCATTTTTTAACAAACAAATGGTGTTCCATTCTTATTCCATATCAAAAAACTGCCAAGCCATAAATAAGGTAAGGTAAAATCCATGTGGTTTGATCGCCCGAAGCTGGATAAAGAGAGAGAGAGATGTTGGTCTTTTTGTCAGTGAATAGCATTGGATGGGACAGCTTGATGAAGCCTCCTTTTTTGCACCTACAGAGAATACAAAGACTTTTCTGGAAGTTTCTTCTCGAGGAAAGATGTTTTGTTGGACTTTCACAAATTGCTATATCATCTGCATTTTGAGATACTTTGAGGTTGTGAGAGAGATCGTTGACAGCAATATTGAAGAGTAGGTGGGCTGCATTTTCTTGAATTCTTTCTGTGGAAAAGGTGCCATTGGTTTTACTTGGATTTTCCTGTTACTAAAAAATTTATCTATCCAACAAGAAATTCGCCTATGAAGGCCCATGGTTTGGAGTTCATAACTCCTTTGCACTATAGCATGTCATAAAATCTTTTCATTTGTAAAAATCCTTTCATAATCCTTTGTCATTTAAAACTGCAAGAGTACTTCCCCTCGTTAGTTTGAGCTTTGTTGATGGATGGTTCAAGATTAAGGATGGGGTCTTTTGAACTAGTTCGCTCTTTTTGAAACCGACTTTGTTGATGAATGGAAAGGTTACATGTATATGTTTCTAAACATACACCAGAGGAGACAGGAATTACTGCAGCCATACATTCCATTGGTTTGCACAGACTGGGAGTGAGAGCCATAGATGAAAGGTTGGCAGAATGGCAGGATCTTTTCTCAGTTTGAGGATAAGAATAAAGATGGTGTCTTGGGACATTGGAAAGTGTGCCAAATCATATTGAAGATAATGAGTATTCCCTGGGTTTTGTGAGAAAATGTTTCATCACTATATTGTTATATTGAATGGTTCATTAATAACACTATCATTGTTGTCGTGTAAATTGAGATTGTTTGTAGCCTCTTGTTTAGTATCGATAAAAGAGGGATCGTAATTTCAGTACTACTTGTTTTAGCAAAGTTGTTAACAAGTGCCTCAGCTTTACCTGTATCACTGGTAATATTGATGCCACTATAGTGTATAACTGGAATATTACTCTTTTTGTGAGTAGGGTCATTCATATAATCTTATTCCAGATAACATTGCCAAATTTTTGCCAGTCTTTTCTTGTGCAACTTGAATAGTTCCTTAGCAATGGTACAGGCTCTTTTACAAGTCAGATGGTAGTCTTGTTTTTCGTTGTTTTTTCCAGAACCTTCCTTTTGCTTCCTGTACTCGCTGACTGTCATTCCCCCAGGAAGAGGGAGGTTTATTTGTATGAGTAGGGTTGATCTTGGCTATGGAACCAGTCATTACATGAATGAGTTGATAGATGAATCATTTTATGTATCATCAATGTTTGCAGTGTTAAATGGCTTCCATTCTTGTACAAATTTTCCCCAGTCAGCTTCTTTAAGAGACCACTTACATGTAGGTGTACAGTTTTAGTATTTTCATAGAGGCCTACACGTACATGGTGGTTTATTTCAATGGTGATTAGGCAGTGGTCACTTCCCCACATGTTATTTAACACTGTAGATTTCTCCTAATGGCTTGCTGTCTGTTTTCTCCCCTATGCTCCAAGTTTCTTCCCGACTGTCATCAACACTTTGTTTCTTCTTTTTACTGTCTATTTCCTACATTCAGACTTTCTTCTTGATGGCCATTGTACTTGGTCTCCCCTTCCACTGTCAGTTTCCTGCCTTTGGACCTACCCTCAAAGTTTCTCCTTTAGGCCTACTGCTATTAGTTATTTATCTCTCCTCACCACACAATCCATGTCAGACAGTGAGAATATGGTCACACTATAAACAAATATCAAACAGTATTGGATATCCCTCGTCCCCTCCTCCCTCTTCTACTGGGACTAACTATGACTTACTCTTACTGACTGCATGCTCTAGTCTTAGCCAAGGATTAAACCAAGACATTTTGCCTGGTATACCTCAGCCACTCAGTCGTAACCCACTGTCCATTCTTCCATTTAGTAAAAAAAACTGAAACTGTTGGCAATAAAAATATATTTATTTAAAAATGGTAAAAAGATAAAACCACCACTGTAGAGCACCCTCATGCATGCAGCCACTAAAATGATGCCTCCAAATCAGCCATTCTAAGATTATTGTTGGCAAGTAAAATTGTCAATAAAAAGTCACTTGTACAGGTACGTATCCCTCACTTGTACATGTACAAATCCCAAGGATTTAACAAATGGCAGTTGATAGGTTCCCCTGGGCTCAGTGATATTCATTACAGTAGCACTGTGCCATCTGTGAGTACAAGGGAAATCTACACCAGTACATGTAGGTTTACATTACAAACCTTGGTCCCATGTACTTTGCAGACAAGATGGCGATTACATTGTGCAAAATGTTTGAATGGTCAATGGTACATTTCCAGTCTTTATTTTTCTTACTTGAAAACGTTATACTTGAAAACAAAAACCAAGCCTTTCCTACACAATATCTCCCTAACCCTCCTTCCTATGGGTTTCAATTTTGTCTGGTACATGCACACATGAATGTTAATCTCTCTTCAATCTTAAGGGTCTAGCGTTAGGCCAAGTCATAGAATGAACCACCTTCATGTTGATACTCAGCCTTGTTGGAGCTTAATCCTTATTTTAGATTTGTCTAAAATTATTTTCTTTCCTATCAACTTCTGTACGTACATGTACATGAAAAAAATAACCGTCTCACTGTCGTTTCAGAATCCAGATACTAACAGCCTTCTTGATCTTAGCCAGAGTATTGCACAATTCACCTGTCATTTTGAAGTAGTCTTTTGTACAGAGAACATGTCCTACACCAAGATAGCAGAGCTAGGAAGGGGAGTGGGCGACAGTTAATAACATCAGTGTAAGACTGGATTGTCTTTAGAGGATCATGCTACCTTGTCACTTTTGGCTAATGGTCAGTTAAGGATACTGTGATAGGAGTATGCTTGGGCAATTTCTCACATTGGAATAAAAAAGTCACCTCTAGACTGGGGATAAGTATCAAAATAACTCCCTGTGTCCCTGATATTTGATTTCAAACAACTCAAACATTGTTTGAAGGAGATGATCATGTTTTAGAGTGGATTGCACTGATGAAGCCAACTGACTGGTTGAATATTTAGCTATTCATTCAATCAAGTATTGTTTTAGAGTGGATTGTACTGATGAAGCCAACTGACTGGTTGAATATTTAGCTATTCATTCAATCACGGATGTGATAACTCTGTAAATTACAAAATTTCTCCAAAAGTTGTAAGAAAACATGCATTTTTTTGTGACGAGTTTCAAGACAAGGTTCTGTCTTCCAGTTAATCCTAAAATAGCCAGGGGTTGGGGCAAATTCCACTCTGAATATTTTTTCTGTTATCACTGCAGGAGCTCAGCCTTTCAGAATTTTAAGAGTGAGTTTTATGGTCATTTTGACATCAATTTTGTGAGAATGGAACATATCGTTCTAGCACAGCAGGCATTTTCTGAGACAGGTCAGCCAAATGTATGTTTTGTACATGGATGTACTTTTGTGTTCAAAGTGCAAAGGCCGACACGGATGTAGCCTTGAACCTCAAATTACTGAAAAACAACAAACCTATATGTTTGATTGAGTTCAACTTTATATTGATAAGGAATGTCTTTACATGAACGCTAAATTTTAAACAAATCCGTTGTGGCATTGCCAAAATCTTGGGGGGTGGGGCTACATGGGCAAAAATAAAACGGCTCTTTGAGGGTTAAAGGAGGAAGCTGGGAATCCAACTGATGTTTGGTTAGAATTTCTGATAGTCTCGTACCTTGAATTAAGGTAGCAGCGAGATATGTACATGTACATGTAATTAGTTAAGGGTATTTTTGTGTTAAGAACCAAGAAACTGTCTTTTATGGTGTCTTATTCCTCATGACAAATTTTGCTGATACGGTACATGAAGTAGCAAAGTCAGAACCATAACTTTTCCAAGAAAAATGAGACATGATCATTTGTAGAATTGCTAGCTTGAAATGAAAATTGTTGTCGATGCAGTGAGTCTACAGGACTGAACCATCTTCTTGAATGATTCCAGGATATGCAAAACAGGTCAGCAAATGGACTTCTATTGCCGTTAAACACAATATCATCTCTCCATCTAGTAGTACATAGAGGCCTGTGACAGCTCGCCACAATGACATCTCTCCACCCAGGAGCCAATAGAGGCCTATGTGACAGTTCATCACAATGATATCTCTCCACCAAGGAGCAAATCGAGGCCTATGTGACAGTTCATCACAATGATATCTTTTCACCAAGAAGCAAATAGGGGCCTTCGTGACAGTTCATCACAATGATATCTCTCCACCAAGGAGGCAAATAGAGGCCTACGTGATAGTTCATCACAAAGATATCTCTCCACCAAGGAGCAAATACATGTAGAGGCCTAAATTTGACAGTTCATCACAGTGACATCTCTCCACTACGGAGCAAATAGGGGCCTACATGATGGTTCATCACAATGACATCTCTCCACCAAGGAGCAAGGGTTTACGTGACAGTTCATCACAGTGATATCTCTCCACCAAGGAGCAAATTCAGGCCTACATGACAGTTCATCACAATGACATCTCTCCACCAAGGAGCAAGGGCCTACATGACAGTTCACCACAGTGATATCTCTCCACCAAGGAGCAAATTCAGGCCTACGTGACAGTTCATCACAATGACATCTTTCCACCAAGAAGTAAATAGAGGCCTTTGACAGTTCATCATGGTGATGTCTCCTCACTAATGTTGCAAATGAAGGCCTGTGAGATCGTTCATCACAGTGGTGTCCCCTCACTAAGCAGTAAATACAGGCCTGTGACAGCTCACCACATCAACGTGGCCAGTGAAAACCAGCAATGCCTAATCACTGTGACGTCTCTCCACCAAGTTGCAAGTGGAGACCTGCACAAGGCCACGTGAAGGATGAAGCTCCCAGAGGACATCCACTGAGGATCCACTGCTGAACGGGTCCTGCTTGAGGGACTAGCTGACTTTTCCTGTATGATAGCTCATCACAGTGATGTCTCTCAGTGCAGCTACAAATGAAGACATGCAACAGTTATCACAATGATGCCTCTCCATCTACATGTACAATTGACATTTCTCCACCCAAGAGCAGATTGCTACAGATCATGACATTAACGGATCTCCACCCAGTAATAAGTGGAAATCTGTGACATTATCAGATTTGACATCGGTCCACCCAAGAACAGACTATGACAGCTCATGACATTGATGGCTCTCTATCCAGTAGCAAGTGAAGACCTACATGTATTACAGTTAATCAGTGTTGACGTTTCTCCACCAAATGGCATATTGTTACAAATCATAATGAGACATGTCTCCACTCAGTTATACATGTGTATGCACCCGTGGAAATCGGAGGATTTTCATGATAAAGGTAACTCATCACTTGGTAAAAAATAGAAACTTACTAGCATTTGATAACGTCGATATTGTTATGAGTGTGAACTGCAAGACTTTGTAGGAGTTTTCTCCAGCAAATGGCAGACTGTATCAATTGGAAACCCATAACATTGTTTTCTGATGACCATTTGTTCATTCTGGTAAATTCTCTCAAAGGTACATGTACATGTATTGAGGAAACGTTTAGTTGATTCTTTTCAGCCATTTTGAATTCATGAGGAAAAAGACCCATACAAGATGGTTTCTTGCTTTTTATTTATTTAATGGTGGTGAAATTATCTGGTTCCTTAACGTAATGAATATCACAGTATCCCACTTATTCATTAATGTACATCACTAATTTTTTTCTGCTTTGAAATGAGTGAGGTCTAGTTCTTCCATTTTTTGATTGTCTACATTGTAGATGGTGTTCTCACTGGAATAAGAAATTTAAAAACTGTTTCAAAACATCAAATGTACAGTTTCAGGGAAAAGGCACATGACAAAATAAAAAGTGGTTCTTAACTTGTTTTGAGTAGTGCACACATAAACATGACTAAATTTTGTGAGATAATTCAGTATTATGCAGATGCTTCAGATGGTTTAATTGACATGCTCATTTTTGTTCAAACATCACAGAGATATTGTTTTTATTGATTTTTTTGGATAAATTAGAAGTAATCATCCGTCTTTGGAACAGTCTCACGACAAAGTGTGGGCATTTAGACTGATGAAGTCAAGATTTTCCACTTGAATGTTCATCCAGTTTGAATTTGTAAAGTTCACTCCTTTGAAAAGACATTTTTTTCCGCAAAACACCAATGGGCTGCTCTGACATTGCCTTATTGCGGCCAAGATTTGCAGAGATACATTTACAGTACATTGCAATTGAAAGTTAACACTGAATTGGGATAGGAAATTTTGTTGAAAGAATTCACTTTTATACACACACTCACATTATACAAGGCATGGAATTGATTTCCCACTTGTGAGAAAATCTGTGAAAATCTATTCCCACTTTTTCCCATTTGTTGGAAAATCTAAGAAAACACATTCCACTTATTCCTACTTGTGTGAAAGCCTTTGAAAATCTTTTCCAACTTAAGTAAAAAACTTCACGTTTTGTGAAATGAAAGTGAATTCCTGCATGGGAAGAGAACAAGATTTTCCTATTCACAAGTTAACTTTCCATTGCAATGTAATGTACTGTATTACCTTTGTTGGGATTCAGATTTGATCTCAAATTGTACAATTTCCTAATTATATCTTTCCATCAGGTTATATTTTCCTGTATTATTTAGTAGTACCAGTGGTAATTTAACACCTAAAAAAACGTTTGACAGATTTTAACACTGTTTTACATTGTTCTGTTCCAAAGTGTTCCCTACTTTTGGCAGGCAAAAATTTCAAATCAATGTAAAAGTAAAAGTTGACTTGTTTTTGTTCGCTTGATCATGTACCCAAATGTACGTGCATTGTTTGTGCATTGTAATGCATGTTTTCATTACATGTAGTTAGTGGGAATGCTCTTTCTCCTTGGAATAGCCTCACTTCAGGGTGTCAGCTTAGCTGGCGGAGTTAGAGTTTCCCATCCCAATGGAAATAGTTGAGTCTCTGAAAATGTTAAGTTTGATAAAAATGTACAATTGGAAATTGCCAACTTGCTGTTTAATTGAATTGCTCAATATTAAAAATACATGTTACCATCAGCAACTTGCCAAAAGCAGTTTAGAAGTAAAATCAGGTTGCTGACTGTCAATGCTTTTATTAAATTAATTCATTTTTTCCCCCAGTTACTTACTCATTGCCAAATTGATCAAGCCCAAACACAATATTTGTAATTTACTTCAGTTGTCAGGTATTTCATCTTCTTGCACTTGCATATTTTCAAGAAAAAAGGAAAGTCAAAAGCATTGACAATTGAAATAGCCCCTCACACTGTTCTGTCTCTTTTTGGCAGAGTTTAAAATCCCTTTATGATCTTGCTGATTTCTCAGATTTTAAAAATTATTTTGAAGCTGATTTTCTGAGAGTTGTTTGAAAAAAATACCATTTAGTGCAAATGTTTGCTGGGATCGAGTAACGAGCTTGTTTGATGAAGCAGTGATGTTTGGAATTCTCATTTTGATTTTGTTCTAACTCTTAACAGTTTGCTGTAAAAGCTGATCACAAAAATGGACGTGCACTTTAGGTATCTTGATCCTTTTCTGACAAGTACAGGGTTTGTACGTAGTTTTGGTTTCTGTATATTTACTCACTATCATGCATGTGAACATGCTAGGTCAGGCCATTTCTTGGAGTTGCAACCATTGGACATGAAAGTTCTTTAATTAATACACAAATGACAGGTCTGCTTTAAGAAGGAAAATTGTGAAAGACTAAATGTCTCTCTCTCTCTGGCCTCTTCTGTAAGAGGTCTCCAATATGTTTCATAAATTGTCTCTTTTTAGCATTCTCTTCTAACCTCTGAAGCTCAGACTAACCTCATCAGAGGGCATCAAAGTCTCCTTTCAATTTATGCAATGTACATGTACAGTTATGTACAGGATTCAGCATAGCATCCAGACTCTTCCTGGATAACATTACATGTCTATACATGCAGCTTCCCTCTCCAAGCTCTCTCCTTCAACAAGCTAAGATAAAAAAAGGCTTAACTCTTAGTGTTGCTGTTTGCATCTTCATGAAGAAACTCAGTCTCTTTGAGTTTTCTTTTGTTTTTATCTTCTCACTTCTCAAGTCATTATTACTAGTATTACTGATTTGGCCATTCTTGAACATCAAAGACACAAACATTCCAACCAAAAATAACTCATTACTTCAATACAAAATATGCAATAACAAATCACAATGACATGCACAAACCTGCTACAATAAACATGATAGAAAATGTAAATATTAGGGCCATTTACAATTAGAGAACAAGAATAGAGCCATCAGGGTTGGCCAGAATAAACAAAAGTAAGATGAGTCACTGTAACCCTAAGGTCTATATAATCCAAACTCTTGAGTGCAAACATTTACAACATGCAACATAAATTATGTGAAAATATTGATATGCAATTGGAGTACACAGTAAGTATATCCAGCCAAATTCCACCTCTATTCCCATAACCTTCCCCTCCTTCACCTGCCCTGTATAATCCCCGCCCTTTTCCACCATTCCTAGTCATTCCACCCAATTTCCTACCCCCCCCACTACCCTAACACACCCCCCCATGAAAAACATCTCCATGTCTATCCTCTACACTATCCCCTCTCCTTGATGTTCAACCCATCCCAATATACCGGCTAAGAACCACTGTAGAAGCTCATTATAAACACACATATCCAAATAACCATTGCACAGAATCTGGGTAAATTGCATACAGAGTCCACCAATAAAGAATCTCTAACAGGTGCAGGTAATTTACTCCAGATAGAGGGAAAATGGGAACAGGTGAATTCTTAAGACTTTAAGACTTAAAGTCTGGATGTGATGATGACGAAACCATAAAGTGTCCTGGTGCCAAGTGTTTACAGATGTAGTAGATGTAGCCAATTTGCTGTCAATGGGCCTAAATAATCATTTCATGGTGAAGTTAACCAGGTGTATATTTCTTCTTGGGCTCAGGCTCATCCAATTAAGTGTTTTCAGCCTCTCCTCGTAGCTCATCTCC